>NC_143025.1:15157500-15347500 GCF_057628025.1 Oncorhynchus mykiss
TTAGGACCCTGTCAATGTTACGACCTGGTTGTTATTCAGATAGTTAGGACCCTGTCAATGTTACGACCTGGTTGTTATTCAGATAGTTAGGACATTTTCAATGTTACGACCTGGTTGTTATTCAGATAGTTAGGACCCTGTCAATGTTACGACCTGGTTGTTATTCAGATAGTTAGGACTCTGTCAATGTTACGATCTGGTTGTTATTCAGATAATTAGGACTCTGTCAATGTTACGACCTGGTTGTTATTCAGATAGTTAGGACTCTGTCAATGTTACGACCTGGTTGTTATTCAGATAGTTAGGACCCTGTCAATGTTACGACCTGGTTGTTATTCAGATAGTTAGGACTCTGTCAATGTTACGACCTGGTTGTTATTCAGATAGTTAGGACTCTGTCAATGTTACAACCTGGTTGTTATTCAGATAGTTAGGACCCTGTCAATGTTACGACCTGGTTGTTATTCAGATAGTTAGGACCCTGTCAATGTTACAACCTGGTTGTTATTCAGATAGTTAGGACCTTTTCAATGTTACGACCTGGTTGTTATTCAGATAGTTAGGACATTTTCAATGTTACGACCTAGTTGTTATTCAGATAGTTAGGACCCTGTCAATGTTACGACCTGGTTGTTATTCAGATAGTTAGGACCTTTTCAATGTTACGACCTGGTTGTTATTCAGATAGTTAGGACTCTGTCAATGTTACGGCCTAGTTGTTATTCAGATAGTTAGGACTCTGTCAATGTTACGATCTGGTTGTTATTCAGATAATTAGGACTCTGTCAATGTTACGACCTGGTTGTTATTCAGATAGTTAGGACCTTTTCAATGTTACGACCTGGTTGTTATTCAGATAGTTAGGACATTTTCAATGTTACGACCTAGTTGTTATTCAGATAGTTAGGACCCTGTCAATGTTACGACCTGGTTGTTATTCAGATAGTTAGGACTCTGTCAATGTTACGACCTGGTTGTTATTCAGATAGTTAGGACCCTGTCAATGTTACGACCTGGTTGTTATTCAGATAGTTAGGACCCTGTCAATGTTACGACCTGGTTGTTATTCAGATAGTTAGGACCCTGTCAATGTTACGACCTGGTTGTTATTCAGATAGTTAGGACCCTGTCAATGTTACGACCTGGTTGTTATTCAGATAGTTAGGACCCTGTCAATGTTACGACCTGGTTGTTATTCAGATAGTTAGGACCCTGTCAATGTTACGACCTGGTTGTTATTCAGGTAGTTAGGACCTTGTCAATGTTACAACCTGGTTGTTATTCAGGTATGTTAGGACTCTGTCAATGTTACGACTTGGTTGTAGGACAGATACCGTGCGGAAATAAGACATGACATTGATAGATGAAAAATGCTCACATTTGGTAGTCATATCGCCTCTACTGGCATACCCAGTCTGCAGCCAAGCATGTGTTGATATTCTGTCAGTAATATCATGACTTGCAGTGGGTTCCGTCTTATTTCAAACCCATGAGCATGTGAGAGAACACACTGCTGGTGGACCGTCAGCCCTAGAAACAGAGCCAGCATTCACAAGGTAGCATTTATCAGCTGGCTAGAGATACGGAATCAAGTCAACATATGGAAAAAATCTACTTCAGCTAAGTCCCCTTCTGTTTTCCTTATGATCATCATGGCCCTTATTTCACCGACCTGAACCTGCTTCTGACTGAAGCAAAGCCCAAAAAACAGACACCACTGGCGGCTTGCACAGTAAAGTTGGCAGAGATTTGAGTTGACCTTGTGTCCGTTTCCTGTCTCTTTATCCAGAAAGAACTGAAATGTCTCTATAATACCAACAGTTGACAGAGCCAACAGGGCCTTTGTGATCACCCAATGATACCCTCTGACATTCAGTCACTGTTTTATCACCTTCACTGCTGTACCAAGCTCACAGTACAGTGAGAGAATAGGAAGGGTTACACTGTACCCCAAATCCAGGTTAACCATAACAGGGTCACCATTACCAGAGCCACCAATGACGCATGTTAACTACGACTGTATCAGCAATTGAGACATTTTCTGGATTGCCTTGCTGCCATGGATCGGTGCCAAATGCCCCCAGGACACAGGCGGCTCATAGCAGGGATATGAGGTCATACTGCTGCCAGCCTGCTCTAATGACCCATAGTAACCCAGTCAAGACTCTTCCTGTTTGATGTTGAGCCTTTCGCTTCGGCCTGTGGAATGTTCCAGGTCCTGAGAACATTGGGCTATGGCTATCATAAATGGCATCCTGTCAAAAGTAGTGCAATATATAGGGAATAAGGAGCCATTTTGGACACAGCCCAGGTCTCTAGGGTTATAGAAGCCTCTGTTCCCATAGAAAAGCCAGGGCCTCTGCCTGCTGCAGACTAGGAAGAATGTGCGCCCCATGGAGGATTGAATGTGAGACATACTGACCCTGGTGGCATTAGGAATTAGAATGGGAATGTAGTCTCAAAGCCCCATGCACTTTGTGAATATCTGGTTGATCACAGTTTTTTCCCCTGATGACGAATGACCACACATGTAACAGCCCAACTGGATACGATAAGGAATATGTACTTGTACTACCAAACTAGGCCCCAAATACAGGCCTTCAGACAGACATTATTAACATGAATTTAAAAACAAGAGATGTGTCAATTACAGTCATTTGGTTTGCTGTGGTTAATTTGCCCCAATCACTCCATAGATTTCCGAGTTTTGCCTATAGTTTTAGTACAGTAATTTACCTCACTTCACCAGTGCCAGGAATGGTCAGCAGAGGGCATGTTTGCTCTGTTTAACTTAAACTTGTTTGGGTATCTAGCTGCTATGTTAGCTAGTACTATTGACTGAAGCTGTGCTGTTATTAAACAGCTGATCATGCAAAAAAATAGCCGTTTGACCATAGGCTTTAATTCTGAGGTACATGAACACACATTACTTATATAAATAAACAAGGCACAAAATATCTCACGGATCAAAGAGCAATCCACCTTTTGAAAGAGGTTAATCAAAAGTATTCAGTCAATAGTGAAGAAATACATTTAACTGGTGTTTCCTGGTATTTTCTTTGTCTTTCCCTATGGTCGGTAGAATAATCAGCCATGCCATCCTTACCCTCCCTGGTTAGTCTCATTGTAGAAAAGGCCATGCCTGTGCACGTGACTTTCCCCACAGTTCCGTTCTTTAAAAAAAAATATTATTACATTTCAAATTACAGTATAATAACAAAAAAACCATAGGACATGACTACATGTATATTTTCTCTGAAGAAACATAAAATAACATTTAAGTAAAAAAAATAAATAATCATTACACATGAATTGAGTTTCAAAAGTACCTAAAATAAAATATATATAATAAGGTCAGGGGTTACAGTTGTAACTATGATGGGGTTATAAGAATACAGTGTTTTTTTGTTTTTAACTACTGCTAGAGATCTTATTAAATATTGGAATTCAAGTAAAAATATATTGCATTTGGGGACAGATTTCAAATATTTGTTTTTGTGTATATACATTTACCAGAGAGAATTCTGAAATTAAAGACAAATTCAGTAGTTTTGTTTTCATTTGAATAATAACATTTTACATATTTCATTGAAAGTACATAGGTCTTATTTATGAAATAAAAAATGTAAATACTTAACTCGGTCCAAAATAACTCCTAAAAAATGTACATTATAGTTTCACCTTCTTTATCACAGATATGTCCTCTAAGTCCATTAATTTAGATGAATTTATTGCAAGGGTTTATTTTGTGCAAGATTTTAAACTTAATTTATTTTACTTTATTTCATATACAAAATTTGTGAGGGAGCAACCAAACTTTCTTCCATTCAATTTCAGTAATATATACATTCCAGAATAATTTCCCTCTAGGAGAGATCTTGTTCTTGGAGTTAAAAAGTTATCTAAAGGGGCCTCCCGAGTGGCGCAGCAGTCAGCATAATAAAATAATACAATAATAAGTTCAACATTTTTACATTAAAATAAACAAAATATTTTGCCCCTCCTCAACTATCCATCACATCCTCCTGGTTTCCATCAATCCCATGGCCGAATGCACATTTAGACTCTGACCCCTCCCACTCCAGGTCAGAGACTGGCTATCATTGTTGGCAGATGAAGACGCAAATTCAGCTGCAGATCAAGTTGTCATTGTGTTTACTAGGAAGATTGTGCGTCCATTCCTATGTATCACACAAAAATCACTTTCTAATAGAAGCAGATGTGTCCGTGTGTATGGTGGTAACAGACAATTGTCTAGTAAATGGGCCTCAACATTACGTTCTGACAGGACAACACTGAATTGATTTTACTGAATCAGCATAAGTTACTAGTGGGTGAGGGCATTCACAGCCGACCGCTCAGACAGGTGAGGGCATTCACAGCCGACCGCTCAGACGGGTGAGGGAATACCAGCCAACCATTTTTACATTAATGTCACAACGTCCTTAAATATTGCTCCCCATTAGTCTCATAAACGTAACACAAGCTGAGCCGCATAAGTGACCCAGGTTGTAAAGTAATTTAAGGTCATTATGTGTCCACCCCGCTCAGGTCATCGTAAAGGTTCAGTGTGCTGTTAGATTTAATGCCTGCTCAAAATCTCATTACGTTTTTTCTCTATTTGTGTTGCGTCCAAGTCCCCATATGTTTTCATTTTGTGCAGACTGTAACCTACTGTACATGCAAGGTATAGCTTCTGCTTCCCTTGACTTGGCAGGATAATAGCTGCTTGAATATCAGTGTAACTCTGTATGTACACACGCACGCACAGACACACGTCAGACCTGGATTGATGAAGATTTATTTCTCATTCAATTCCATCCTGCATCTGATGTACTGTAATCTGTGTTTCCATGGCCAGAGAGTTAAGTGTGTCACTTCTAAAGTGAACAACACATCTGGTAGTTTAGCGGTTAAGTGTGTTAGGCAAGTAACTGAAAGGTTGCTGGTTTGAATCTTTGACCTGACTAGGTAAAACATTTGTCGATGTGCCCTTGAACAAGGCACTTAATCCTAAATGCTCTGGATAAGAGTGTCTGCTAAAATGTTTGTGTGTTTTTTTGTCATTCAGTAAGGGAGAGATTTAAGTTCTCTGTTTCAAAACGGTCCTGTCCTCTGGCTCTCTACTCTACCCCTGTTTGAGTAAGTACAGTCAGGTATCTGGATGTCAAATGTCTCAAACAAAAATGTTCAATAAATGGAGATTAAAAAAGAAAAGAAACATCTGGCGCCACAAAACAAATATTCAAGTCTATAAATATGTTGGCCGCGATTATTCAGGGGGCCACAAAAGGCAAATAAATGTTTGAGTGGATTGCAGGAGGCCGAGGCATTGGAGTTTTGGAGAGGAATGCATTCATCATCATCTCCAGGGGTCAATAATAGAGTTGTGGGAACTCAAAGAACCAATAAGCAGGTCTTAGTTAGCCAGGCCACTGCTGCAATGGAGAGATGAGGATACCTGATAATGGAATAATGAGACATTTTATATTTTATACTGTCCCTTCCACACACTTTCCTCACAGTTTATTTACAAATAAGAAGGGGGAAGGACAGTAAATCTATTCTGGAAAAAAGTGAGTGGAGTGGTGGTATACAGAAGATTGCCCTATTTGGTAACAAGCCAAGTCCATATTATGGCAAGAACAGCGCAAATAAGCAAAGAGAAACAATAGTCCATTATTACTTTAGGACATGAAGGTCAGCCAATAAGGAACATTGCAAGAACTGCTCCCTCAAGAACTGCTCCCTCACAAATGTTGTATATCAAATAAAGTAAAATGATGTGATTATTGTATTATTTTATTATGCTGACTGCTGCGCCACTCAGGAGGCCCCTTTAGATAACTTTTTAACTCCAAGAAAAATATCTCTCTTAGAGGGAAATTATTCTGGAATGCATATATTGCTGAAATTAAACGAAAGAAAGTTTGGTTGCTTCCTCACAAATTTTGTATATCAAATAAAGTAAAATAAATTCAGTTTAAAATCTTGCACAAAATATACCCTTGCAATAAATTCATCTAAATTCATGGACTTAGAGGAGGACATATCTGTGATAAAGAAGGCGAAACTACAATGCACATTTTTTACGAGTTATTTTTTTCAGCAAGAATGCCACCTGGTGATAGATTATGACAGTAATGTTGGTCTGGGGGAGTGCTGTGGTGTTGGGGTCAATTCCAATCAGAAAGTACATTTAAATTCCAATACCATCACACCTCCTCCATGATTCACGGTGAGAACCTCACATGCAGAGTTAATCCGTTCACCTACTCTGCGTCTCACAAAGACATGGCTGTTTGAACCAAAAATCGCAAATTTGGACTCATCAGACCAAAGGACAGATTTCCACCGGTCTAATGTCCATTGCTTGTATTTCTTGGCAAAAGCAAGTCTCTTCTTATTATTGGTGTCCTTTAGTAGTAGTTTCTTTGCAGCAAATTGACCATGAACGCCTGATTCATGCAGTCTCCTCTGAACAGTTGATGTTGAGATGTGCAGTTAATTGCAGATTTCTGAGGCTGGTAACTCTAATGAACTTATCCTCTGCAGCAGAGGCAACTTTGGGTCTTTCTTTCCTGTGGCGGTCCTCATAAGGAAATGTTCCTGATCATGTCCTAAAGTAATGATGGACTATTGTTTCTCTTTGCTTATTTGCGCTGTTCTTGCCATAGTATGGACTTGACTTGTTACCAAAAAGGACAATTTTCTGTATACCACCCCTACCTTGTCACAACACAACTGATTGGCTACAACGCATTAAAAGAAGGAAAGAAATTCCACAAATGAACTTTTAACAAGGCACACCTGTTAATTGAAATGCATTCCAGGTGACTGCCTCATGAAGCTGGTTGAGAGAATACCAAGAGTGTGCAAAGCTGTCATCAAGGCAAAGGTTGGGTACTTTGAGAATATCAAATATAAAATAGATTTAGATTTGTTTAACACTTTTTTTGGTTACTACAGTATGTGATTCCATGTGTTATTTCATAGTTTTGATGACTTCACAATTATTCTACAATATGGAAAATAGTAAAAATAAAGAAAAACCTTTTAATGAGTAGGTGTGTCCAAACTTTTGACTGGTACTGTATGTAAAGTGGACTACTGCCACTGCTATGTGGACACACAGTCCATACACGAGAAAGGAAAACTATCATTTATCTGCCTGTGCCATATTGTAGAGTACAGAACTCTCATCTCACTTTTGCAAGATCTCTTTTGAACACCACACTTTTATTAATTCTTTGCCTCCTCAGTCACAATGGTGACTGTATGTAATGTATGTGATATCAACAGAAAGGTATCTTTTCTGGGTGATTTAAATATTGACTGGCTTTCATCAAGCTCCCCACTTAAGAAAAAACTGTAACCAGTGCCTGCAACCTGGTTCAGGTTGTCAGTCAACCTACCAGGATAGTTACAAACTGTACAGGAATGAAATCATCAACATGTATTGATCACATTTTTACTAATGCTGCAGAAATTAGCTTGAAAGCAGTATCCAGATTCTTCGGATGTATTGATCACAATCTAGTGGCCATATCAAGGAAAACTAATGTTCCAATGGCTGGGCCTAATATAGCGTATAAGAGGTCATACAATACGTTTTGTAGTGATTCCTACGTTGTAGATGTAAAGAATATTTCTTGGTCCATGGTGTGTAATGAGGAACAAACAGATGCTGCACTTGAAATAGCTTATTCCAGTTACTAATAAGCATGCACCCATAAAGAAAATTACTGTAAAAACAGAATAGATAAATGGTATGTTTGAGAGGGATGAGGCAAAACAAAAGGCAAATAAGTCTGGCTGCACAACCGATTGGCAAAGTATTGCAAATTGAGAAAACATGTGACAAAGCTAAATAAAAAGAAGAAGAAACTACAATATGAAACAAAGATAAATGACATAGAGAATGATAGGAAAAAGCTTTGGAAAAAAGGCAAACTCAGCTCCATCATTCATTGAATCAAAACCAACTGATTTTTCTAACTACTTCAATTATTTTTTCATTGGCAAGATTAGCAAATTTAGGCATGACATGCCAGCAACAAATGCTGACACTACACATCCGAGTATATCTGAACAAATTATGAACAAATGTATTGTTGTCCATCAACAATGACAAGTCACCGAGGTCTGACAATTTGAATGGAAATTTACTGAGGATAATAGCAGACGATATTGCCACTCCTATTTGCCATATTTTCAATTTAAGCCTACTAGAAAGTGTGTGCCCCCAGACTTGAAGCGAAGCGAAAATCATTCCACTACCTAAGAGTAGTAAAAACCCCTTTCTTAGCTCAAATAACTGACTAATCAGCCTGTTACCAACATCTGGAAAATATAGTACTTTACCAGATTCAATGCTATTTCACAGTAAACAAATTGACAACAAACTTTCAGCATGCTTATAGGGAAGGACATTCACCAAGCACAGCACTTACATAAATGACTGATGATTGGCTGAGAGAAAATTTATGATAAAAAGATTGAAAGGGGCTGCTTTGTTAGACTTCAGTGCGGCTTTTAACATTATCATAGTCTGCTGCTGGAAAAACTTGTGTGTTATGGCTTTAGACCCCTGCTATATTGTGGATACATATTTACCCGTCTAATAGAAAACAGAGGGTGTTCTTTAATGGAAGCCTCTCCAACATAATCCAGGTAGAATCAGGAATTCCCCAGGGCAGCTGTCTAGGCCCCTTATCTTTACTAATGACATGCCACTGGCTTTGAGTGAAGCCACAAACAGGGCAGCACGGCTGGCCCTTGGATGTACACAGAGAGCTAATATTAATAATATACATGTCAATCTCTCCTGGCTCAAAGTGGAGGAGAGATTGACTTCATCACTACTTGTGTTTATGAGAGGTATTGACATGTTGAATGCACCCAGCTGTCTGTTTGACCTACTGGCGCACAGCTTGGACACCCATGCATACCCCACAAGACATGCCACAAGAGGTCTCTTCACAGTCCCCAAGTCCAGAACAGTCCATGGAAGGCGCACAGTACTACATTGAGCCATGACTAAATGGAACTCTGTTCCACATCAAGTAACTGATGCAAGCAGTAAAATTAGATTTACAAACCAGATAGAAATACAACTTACAGAACAGCAGGGACTGTGAAGCAACGCAAACATAGGCTTAGACACATGCATACACACACATGATAACATACACACTATACACACACGTACACATGGATATTCTACTGTAGATTTGTGGTAGTGGTGGAGTAGGGACCTGAGGGCACACTGTGTGTTGTGAAATCTGTGAATGTATTGTAATGCTTTTAAAATTCTATGAACTGCCTTAATATTGCTGGACCCTAGTGACTTTTGTCCTCTGTTTTGTTTTTCATTATCAATTTTAGATGACGCACCTTCCAGGGTTACAGTCTGCAGTAGTAGAGTTGAGATGAATAATAGAGCCTCGCTATTGGGTAAAAGTGCTGGGATATATAGGTACGCCCTATTATTCAACTCTACTACAGACCCTGTAATCATGATCTGAGTCACACTGTCTGTCTACACGCTGAGTCACACTGTCTGTCTATGCATAGTCATTTTACCCCTACCTACTGTACATGTACATATTACCTCAATTACCTCGACTAACCTGTACCCCTGCACATTGACTCGGTACATATTAAATATTATCCTTAGCTCTTATTTTTCTTAAAACTGCATTGTTGGTTAAGGCTTCACTGTTGTATTCGGCACATGATTTGATACACACTCGTATTCCGGAAGTTCATTTTTACTCAGGCTCCACTTTCTATACAGATTCTTCCTCTTTTCATGTCTGATCTTCTGTTGATGTCAAAGTTTTGAGCTAAATTGAGGATTTAGTACTTAAATCATTGAGCAAGAGTTTAATCTCAAAACCCCCATGGATGTCTCAATCAGGCCTCATTGATACTCTGCGATGTAGCCTCTCTCTCTTTCCTACAGTTTCTCAAGCATGACGTAACACATTAAGAAACAGTAGCTTAATCTAAACCTACTGTGACATAACAAATCATTACTTCATATCCCACCAACGTGGAGGCGGGAAGTCAGGTGACATGACAGGTGTTTATCCTGTCAGCAATCAGTGTCACCTCTTCTCCTGTTATCCAACTCAATCGGAATGCACCCAGGAACACTCTCTTCCTGTTCCTCTGAAACACAATTAAACATTTGATCTCAATACAGTTTTCTGTTCCCAAAACTAGAATATTTTACAAACAGAGTAGGCAAAGTTTTGTAGACTTTACCCTTTGCCAAAGTTTCATAATATTGCATTATTGCACACGCACATTTCACAGCGTAGGCGTTCCCTAATGGAAATATGCAAATTCATGCTAGAACGCGCCAATAGGATCTTGCTAGCTCAAGTTTGGCTTTACCCACCTCCTTGCTTGTTCTGCCCACTATGACTCATTTGTTCCCATTGGAAATGACAGGCGATGGTCTATCTTAGTTATACAAATATTTGACTAAGGTGAGGTTAATGACCCTCCTCTGTAGAATGTGCATTTTTGCAGCTGAGGTGGAATTAGTGAGGCATTACTCTGTCAGTACGCACATTGCCTACAATGTTGTAAACCTCTAGGAGGGGGTAATAAAACCCTACACTGCTGTAAAAACTACTCCCCCAGCACCTCATAAAACATGAGGGGGCTTAGGACCATGTGGGCAGTATTAGTACAGTACCCTCAGGTCTCTACACTGTTTATGTACCTTCATTCTCTAGCTGATTCTCTAACTACCTATATGCAGTCCTTAGGAAGAAGAAAAGTGCTGTAAGACAAGCTTGCTTTTCACTGGAGAGAGACATTTTGATCACAGATCATTGTACTGATTAAATCAGTGAGGACATGAGCTTACAGATCGTGTGTTACTGTTGGTTTGATTTGTCTCTGGGCCCAGACCCCGATGAAGGAGTCTTGAAGGTTCCAACTTCCAGATGTGCCATCACACATGTTTGATCCACATAATGAAATAGTAATGTGATGTATCTCTATGGGTCTACTGGAGGCCATTAATTACAGAGCAGATGGTTGGAGTTACTTACTGTTATAGCACTATTATTATGGCTGTTCTGACACTTTTATGAATATATTTGTATTCTTTCCACAAAAAAGAAAACAGGTATGAGATATTGTGTTCATATAGCAAGGAGAGATATTATGATGTAATTAAAGACGTCTGCGTCCAACTCACACTCCCAAACACTTAGATCCCCGGAAAGCAGCCCACTTTCCAGCTCACTCTCCAGATCCCAATCACCGGAATTCTAATCACCTGTTCACACACCTGCATGTCATTATGCCACACTATCTAGTTCAGTTCCTTGCACCCCATCTCTGTGAGATATTGTTAGTTTTGAGACACTTTTCGGAGCTCTGTTTTTTCCTGTCCTTCTCTCCTCCCCTGTATGATAGTTTTGCCTGCCTCACTCACGACACCTTTTGCCTATTCCCTGCCTGTACTGTTGCCCTTTAAGGACCTACCGTGTATGACCTTCTGCCTGCCCCTGGACCCAGCTACCTGCCTCCTCCTATGGTCCCTTTCACTAAACACCTGCTGCACTCCGCGCTTGAAACCAGCTCACTGTCTCCCTCGTGTTCATTACAAAGACATATTCAAGAGGAAATAAATGCAATGACAAACAAATAAAACGACTGAACATAAGCAGTCTTTTTTGATCAGGTCTGTAGCTATTTACTTACGTATAAAATAAAATATCCTGACACAGCGTTGGACTGTTTGAATGAATTGGCAAACCTAGGTTACAATGATTACATTGATTAGTGTTCAGTGCCTTCGGAAAGTATAGGGGGCTTTTTGGAAAAACTAATCCTGTGTGAAAAGTTCTCTGGATTAATGCACAAACTGGGATTCCCCAGCCCTTGACTTTTTCCATATTTTGTTATGTTACAGCCTTAATCTAAAATGGATGAAAAAAAAATCATTGGCAATCTACACACAATACCCCATAACGACAAAGCAAAAACAGGTTTTTATAAATGTATAGAAATGTATTAAAAATAATAAATATGTTTTATTTATTTTGTATCTACGCCGCTACCATTAATTTAAAGGTGTCTGTGACCAACAGATGCATATCTGTATTCCCAGTCATGTGAAATCCATAGACTTGGGCCTAATTCATTTATTTCAACGGACAGATTTCCTTCTATAAACTGTAACTCAATAAAATCTTTTAAATGGTTGCATGTTGAATTTGTACTTTAGTTCGGTGTAGATAAACTATTTGTTCATCGGTTAGGTCTAGGTGCGAAGCCCTATTCGGACAGGACTGTTATTACCAGATATTTTGGTAATGTCATTAGAATCCCAGTTTGTGCATTAATCCAGAGAACTTTTCACACAGGATTAGTTTTTCCAAAAAGCCCCTTATAATTTTTATTTTTCATTCAATTGACTCTTATGATGAAAGCCTGGAGGTTTTCTGGGCGTAAAGATATTTTAACATAATGTCTAGAAATCAAATAAAATGTTATTGGTCGCATACACATATTTAGCAGATGTAATTGCGGGTGTAGCAAAATGCTTGTGTTCCTAGCATCAATAGTGCAGTAATATCTAACAATACACAATAGACACAAATCTAAAAAAGTAAAAGAATGGAATTAAGAAATATTAGGACGAGCAAAGTGTTCAGATGCCTTGACTCTTTCCACATTTTGTTACGTTAGAGACTTATTCTAAAATGGATTTAAAAAAAAAATCTAATCAATCTACACACAATACCCCATAATGACAAAGCAAAAGCTGTTTTATTTTGATCCATTCTAGAATAAGGCTGTAACGTCTTCAGAAATGTTAGCATATTTATAAAAAATATATACAAAATACCTTATAAGTATTCAGACCCTTTGCTATGAAACTTGAAATTGAGCTCAAGTGCATCCTGTTTCCATTGATGATCCTCGAGATGTTTCTAAAACTAGATTGGAGTCAACCTGTGGTAAATTCAATTGATTGAACATGATTTGGAAAGACACACACCTGTTTATATAAGGTCCCACAGTTGACAGTGCATTTCAGAGCAAAAAAAGACACAACGTCATAGGGATTGCCGTAGATCTCAGAGACAGTATTGTGTCCAGGCACAGATCTGGGGAAGGGTCCCAAAAAATTCCTGCATCATTGAAGGTCCCCAAGAACACAGTGGCCTCTATCATTCTTAAATGGAAGAAGTTTGGAACCACCAAGATTCTTCCGGCCAAACTGAGCAATTGGGGGAGAAGGGCCTTGGTCAGGGAGGTGACCAAGAACCCGATGGGAAAATCTTCAAGAAGGACAACCATCTTTGCAGCACTCCACCAATCAGGCCTTTATTGTAGAGTGGCAAGACAGAAGCCACTCCTCAGTAAAAGGCACTTGAAATTTCGCTTAGTGTTTGCCAAAAGGCACCTAAAGGACTCTCAGACCATGAGAAACAAGACTCTCTGGTTGGATGAAACCAAGATTATATTATTTCGGCTGAATGCCAAGTGTCACGTCTGGAGGAAACCTTGCACCATCCCTACAGTGAAGCATGGTGGTGGCAGCATCATGCTGTGGGGATGTCTTTCAGCGGCAGGGACTGGGAGACTAGTCAGTATAGTGGGAAAGATGAACGGAGCAAAGTACAGAGAGATCCTTGATGACAACCTGCTCCAGACCGCTCAGACTGGGGTGAAGGTTCACCTTCCAACAGGACAACGACCCGAAGCATACTGCCAAGACAACACATGAGTGGCTTTGGGACAAGTCTCTGAATGTCCTTGAGAGGCCCAGCCAGAGCCCGGAATTTAACATCTCTGAAGAGACCTGAAAAAAGCTGTGCAGCTATGCTCCCCATCCAACCTGACAGTGCTTGAGAGGATCTGCAGAGAAAAATGGGAGAAAATCCCCAAATACAGGTGTGCCAAGCTTGTAGTGTCCTACCTGTAACGGTCGTCGTCTGGAGAAAGAGAGGAGGACCAATGCGCAGCGTGGTAAGTGTCCATTATTTTAATAAAACAACTGAACACTGAACAAAACAACAAAACGACAAACGAACAGTCCTATAAGGTGACAAAAAACACTAAACAGAAAATAATCACCCACAACTAAAATGGGGAAAACAGGCTACCGACAGCTGCCTCTGATTGAGAACCATACCAGACCAAACACAGAAATACAACATAGAAAAAACAACATAGACTACCCACCCCAACTCACGCCCTGACCAAACTAACACAAAGACAAAATAAAGGAACTAAGGCCAGAATGTGACACTACCAAAGAAGACTCAAGGCTGTAATCGCTGCCAAAGGTGTTTCAACAAAGTACTGAGAGAAGGGTCTGAATACTAATGTAAAGGTGATATTTCAGTTTTTATTTAGGTATACATTAGCAAAAAAAAATGTAGAATAAGGCTGTAAAGTAACAAAATGTGGAAAAGTCAAGAGGTCTAAGTACTTTCCGAATTAATAAATATAAAGTTGAAGTTGGAAGTTTACATACACTTAGGTTGGAGTCATTAAAACTCATATTTCAACCACTCCACACATTTCTTGTTAACAAACTATATTTTTGGCAAGTCGTTTAGGACATCTATTTTGTGCATCACACCAGTCATTTTTCCAACAATTGTTTACAGACAGATTATTTCACTCATAATTTACTGTATCACAACAACAGTGGGTCAGAAGTTTACATACACTAAGTTGACTGTGCCTTTAAACAGCTTGAAAAATTCCTGAAAGTGATGTCATGGCTTTAGAAGCTTCTGATAGGCTAATTGACATCACTTGAGTCAATTGGAGATGTATCTGTGGATGTATTTCAAGGCCTACCTTCCAACTCAGTGCCTCTTTGCTTGACATCATGGGAAAATCAAAAGAAATCAGCCAAGACCTCAGAAAAACAATTGTAGACCACCACAAGTCCGGCTCATCCTTGGGAGCAATTTCCAAATGCCTGAAGTTACCACATTCATTTGTACAAACAATAGTACTGTTGTGTCTTTGGCTATGCCAGATTAAGTGATATGACATGATATTCTATAAAATCCTTTCTCTGTAATCAATATTACCTGATTGAGCTAATCATGTAAATGTAATTAACTAGAAAGTCAGGGCACCACGAAATACTATTTATAGAGCAGTTAACTTCCGAATAAACTCTTAAAGACCTAGTAATATTTTACATCAATAGCAGTCAATATTAATTGTCACCTTAATTCAGTCTCATCTGAAAGCCGTAAATTCTTGGTTAACGTTACGAAGTTGTATTTTTAGTTGTCACTCTGAAATTTCCCCTGATGTTGGTCCCTGTACGGGGATCGCAGCCATAACAAGTTATCTTCACGAACCCTGGCTAACAAGTTGAATCAGCAATACAAAATTGGGTTTAATTATTTATTTACTAAATACCTAACTAATCACACAGAATTACATACACACAGAATGAACCATATACATTGATTACAAATTATGTCATAAAGGAAAACGGAACAGATATGATATGATATGGTCATAGAAAAGGGGGTTGGGTTTGAGTGAAAGAGCGGGAAGACTGATGGACAAAGGAAGAAGCGATGTCTCTATCGTAAATACAGGATCTTGTGCATTCTAAATTACAGCCCATTTGGAAAAGGAAAATGCAATGAATATTTACTCTGAGCTGCACTTCAATAGGTTGGTGGTAGATGGAAGGCCGAGTTGCCCAAGAGTTCTTCCATCCTTTGAAGAGCGTCTCTGGTGGTAAACTGTACCCGTTTTAGTAACGTCGTTGTGTGGTAGACGGTATACGTTGTCTTTCTTTTCCCAGTCCAAGCTTGGCGGCTGGAGTAAATCAGTGTTCAAAGTTCATACCCCGTTGTCATGCTTATATGCTCATGCTATATTCTGGATTCAACGTGTCGATCGTCCTCTTCACGTGGGAATTCAATGCTAATTTTGTTAGGTAGCTGAGATTGGCTTTGCTCTGTAGGTGTCACCTGCCCTTCTAACGTCAAGGCCGTCGCCTTAATGTCCCCGGAACAGGAAGTTATATTGTCGTCAAGGCATTACATAGGAAGGGAGAGGAGGGCGTGTTTCATAGTTTATAACCAATGTCTCTTCACTCATTTGGCCCGACTCAGGGCGGGCCACTGAGTCGGGCCAAATTCACTCATGAAAACCCAATTCTCACATTTTAGAAGCTAAAATCACATTTCATCCCCTCACAAATAATTTCATATTCAAACATTTAAATGTGTAGACTTTCCACTGTACAGTTTATGTCATCCTATCATTGATGAGAATGTCTCAGATGACAACCGAACTGACATCATATTCATTAAGTACCAACACATATGTTCAACTGGTTGGATTATCAAAATATGGTTAATTTCCCCCCACCTTCTGATGTTCCCAGAATCTCTATGTTAACCAAGTGATTTTCAATAGTCACATCAGTAGGGTAGAGAGAGGAAAAAAGGGGGGCAAGGTATTTATGACTGTCATAAACCTACCCCCAGGCCAGCGTCATGGCAGTATGCAAGTATAAACACCGTGGGACCGGGCAGCCGTCATACCGCTCAGGAAGGAGACACGTTCTGTCTCCTAGAGATGAACATACTTTGGTGTGAAAAGCGCAAATCAATCCCAGAACAACAGCAAAGGACCTTGTGAAAATGCTGGAGGAAACAGTTAGATACGTATCTATATCCACAGTAAAACGAGTCCTAACCTGAAAGGCCGCTCGGCAAGGAAGAAGACACTTCTCCAAAACCAACATAAAAAAGCCAGACTACTGTTCACAACTACACATGGGGACAAAGATTGTACTTTTTGGAGAAATGTCCTCTGGTCTGATGAAACAAAAATATAACTTTTTGGCCATAATGACCATCGTTATGTTTGGAGGAAAAAGGGGGATGCTTGCAAGCTGAAGAACACCATCCCAACCGTGAAGCACAGGTGTGGCAGCATCATATTGTGGGGGTGTTTTGCTGCAGGAGGGACTGGTGAACTTCACAAAATAGATGGCATCATGAGGTAGGACAATTATGTGGATATACTGAAGCAACATCTCTTCCAAATGGACAATGACCCCCAAGCATACTTTCAAAGTTGTGGCAAAATGGCTCAAAGACAACAAAATCAAAGTATTGGAGTGGCCATCACAAAGCCCTTACCTCAATCCTACAGAAAATTTGTGGGCAGAACTGAAAAAGCATGTGCGAGCAAGAAGGCCTACAAACTTGACTCAGTTACACCAGCTCTGTCAGGAGGAATGGGACAAATTTCACCCAACTTATTGTGGGAAGCTTGTGGAAGGCTACCTGAAACATGTGACCCAAGTTAAACAATTTCAAGGCAATGCTACCAAATACTAATTGAGTGTATCTAAACTTTTGACCTACTGGGAATGTGATGAAAGAAATTAAAGCTGAAATAAATCATTATCTCTACTATTATCCTGACATTTCACATTCTTAAAATCAAGTGGTGATCTTCACTGACCTAAAACAGGGATATTTTACTAGGATTAAAGGTCAGGAATTGTGAAAAACTGAGTTTAAATGTATTTGGCTAAGGTGTATGTAAACTTCCGAATTCAACTGTGTATATATATTTTACTAGGATTAAAGGTCAGGAATTGTGAAAAACTGAGTTTAAATGTATTTGGCTAAGGTGTATGTAAACTTCCGAATTCAACTGTGTATATATATGTACATGTACCTGCTGGATAGCGTGCTACTGGTGGGTGCTGCTATGGTGACCAGTGAGCTGGTGACCAGTGACCTAGCAAAGGCTTGATATCCCAGTTTAGGTCACCTAACAGTACGAACTCTGAAGATAGATGGGGGTAAATCAATTCACGTATGGTATCGAGGGCACGGCTGGGGGCAGAGGGAGGTCTGTAGCAAGCGGCAACAGTGAGCAAGCAACAACTTGTTTCTGGAAAGGTGAATTTTTAGAAGTAGGAGCTCTAATTGTTTGGGTACAGACTTTGATAGTAATACAGAACTCTGCAGGCTATCTCTGCAGTAGATTGCATCTCCGCCCCCTTTGGCAGTTCTATCTTGGCGGAAAGTGTTATAGTTAGGAATGGAAATTTCAGGATTTTTGGTGGCCTTCCTAAGCAATGATTCAGACATGGCTAGGACATCAGGCGTAGGGAAGAGGCTTCTAATGTTAACATGCATGAAACCAAGGCTTTTACGGTTACAGAAGTAAAAAAAGGGCCTGGGTTAACCTCTACATCACCAGAGGAAAAGAGGAGGAGTAGGATAAGGGTACGGCTAAAGGCTATAAGAACAGGTTGTCTAGTGTATTTCAGAACAGAGTGTAAAAGGTGCAGATTTCTGGGCGTGGAAGAATAGATTCAAGGCATAATGTACAGACAAGGGTATGGTAGGATGTGAGTACAGTGAAGGTAAACCTAGGCATTGAGTGATGATGAGAGAGGTTTTGTCTCTAGAGGCACCAGTAAAGCCAGGTGAGGTCACTGCATGTGTGGGGAGTGTAACAAAAGGGCTATCTAAGGCATATTGGGCAGGGCTAGGGGCTCTACAGGGAAATAAGACAATAATCATTAACCAAAACAGCAATAGACATATTGACATTAGGGAGAGGCATGTGTAGCCGAGTGATCATAGAGTCCAATGAGTAGCACTAGATGAGTCAGGGAGCCAATTCCGTAGTCGCTGCTATGCCTGGCGAGCTGGACACATGACGATTCAGACAGCTAGCGGGCCGGGGCTAGCAGATGGGCATCCGGGGACGTTGCAACGGAAGAGCCTGTTGAGGCCACCTCGGACGGTTACGTCGGCAGACCAGTAGTGATGGATCGGCGGGGCTCCGTGTCGGCAGTAAAGGGTCCAGGCCAATTGGCAAAAGAGGTATTGTAGCCCAAAAATTGTGGACAGTATATGGATATAATATGTAGTATATCTGAAGAATACATTGGAAAGAATAGTACAGTATATATACAGCAATAGTTTAAGGATCTTCCCTTGTTTTCCAATTTTCGCCTAAAATGACATACCCAAATCTAACTGCCTGTAGCTCAAGCCCTGAAGCAAGGATATGCATATTCTTGGTACCATTTGAAAGGAAACACTTTGACGTTTGGAAATAAGACAGGAATGTAGGAGAATATAACATAATAGATCTGGTAAAAGATAATACAAAGAAAAAAACAACCGTTCTTTTGTATTTTTTTGTACCATCATTTTTTAAATGCAAGAGAAAGGCCATAATGTATTATTCCAGCCCAGGTGCAATTTAGATCTTGGCCACTAGATGGCAGCAATGTATGTGCAAAGTTTTAGACTGGTCCAATGAACCACTGTATTTCTGGACAAAATTGTGCACTCTCCTCAAACAATAGCATGGTATTATTTCACTGTAATAGCTACTGTAAATTGGACAATGTAGTTATATTAACAATAATTTAAGCTTTCTGCCTATATCAGATATGTCTATGTCCTGAGAAATGTTATTGTTACTTACAACCTAATGCTAATCGCATTAGCCTATGTTAGCTCAATCGTCCTGTGGAAGGGACACTGATCCCGAAGAGCCTTGACTAGAATACAGTATATGCATCTGAAATGGGTAGAACAGTATGTAAACATTATTAAAGTGACCAGTGTTACATTATTTAAGTGATCAGTGTTCCATGTCTAACGGTTGGTAGCCGGCTGGTGACAGTGACCAAAGTTCAGGGCAGGGTACTGGGCGGAGGTCAGCTAGTGGTTTTTAACAGTCTGATGGCCTTGAGATAGAAGCTGTTTTTCAGTCTCTCGGTCCCAGCTTTGATGCATCTGTACTGACCTCACCTTCTGGATGGTACCGGGGTGAACAGGCAGTGGCTCGGACGGTTGAGGTCCTTAATTATCTTTTTTTTTGGCCTTCCTGTAACACCGGGTTCTGTAGATGTCCTGGACGGCAGGCAGTTTGCCCCCGGTGATGCGTTGATGCGAGCACTCTCTGGAGAGCTCTGTGGTTGCAAATGGTGCTGTTGCCATACCAGGTTGTGATACAGCCTGACAGGATGCTCTCAATGGTACATCTGTAAAAATGTATGAGGGTCTTTCATGTGAAATATACTGTCATGACTTCTGGCGAAGTCGATTCCTCTCCTTGTTCGGGTGGTGTTCAGCGATCACCGGTCTTCTAGCCATCGCCAATCCATTTTTCATGTTCCATTTGTTTTGTCTGATTGTCACACTCACCTGGTTTCAATTCCCTAATTACATGTTGTATATGTTCCCTCTGTTTCCCCCATGTCCTTGTTGGGAATTGTTCATTGTAAGTACGTGTGCCTTTTGTGACTGGTGCGAGACAGGTTTTGTGCCCGTGTGTTTTTTTGTTATTTTTTGTAAGCCGTGTGTTTTTTTGTTATTTTTTGTAAGCCATGTGGTTTTTTGTTATTTTTTGTAAGCCATGTGTTTTTTTTGTTATTTTTTGTAAGCTGTGAGTTATGTGCATTAAAATGCAAGTTCTGCTCTACTGCGTTTGACTTCCATGCCACCAGTTACGCACCCCTTGACATATACTGTGTGGGTAGCACTTTGTTTTAAGCATCAATTGATCAAACCAGTTCTATGTTTTCTTATTTAAACTGTGAGCAATACTGTCAAACTCTGTAATGTCAGGGAAAACACAGGGATGTCAAAACGCACAGGATTAGTATTATAAAAGGACAAAAACAGTAGGTTATTCTGGCTGCAATTGTTACTCTCCTGCCATGTGAAAATTACTGCCATGGCAGATTCACACACCCCGGTAAATCCCGTCCGGATAGGCCTTAGTGAACTTTAAGCATGGTAGCTGCATCCTAACTGCTTTATTCCTGTATAATAACATGATTCACGAAAGCAGCATGTTTATTTATTTCCATTGACAGGGCAACATCAGGAAGCCCTTCAAAGTTTCAAACAAGAACAGTAATCCCTCTTAGAAAGTCTGCAAAGTGCAGAACAGCTCAATAAAGAATGTGATGTTAGTATGTTGTTTTGTACTCCAATATGCTGATGAAGAGAATATTCAAAACACAGGTAATGCAATTCATCATACATATGCCAAGGGGGGCATACGTTGGTCATTTTACATTCGATATTGTTATTTAGCTTTATGTGGCGGTAGACAGTACTGATAAACTCAGCAAAAAAATGAACGTCCCTTTTTCAGGACCCTGTCTTTCAAAGATAATTCATCAAAATCAAATTAACTTCACAGATCTTCATTGTAAAGGGTTTAAACACTGTTTCCCATGCTTGTTCAATGAACCATAAACAAATAATGAACATGCACCTGTGGAATGGTCGTTAAGACACTAACAGTTTACAGACGGTAGGCAATAAGGTCACAGTTATGAGCAGGACACTAAAGAGGCATTTCTACTGACTCTGAAAAACACCAAAAGAAAGATGCCCAGGGTCCCTGCTCATCTGCGTGAACGTGCCTTAGGCATGCTGCAAGAAGGCATGAGGACTGCAGATGTGGCCAGGGCAATAAATTGCAATGTCCGTACTGTTAGACGCCTAAGACAGCGCTACAGAGAGACATGATGGGCAGCTGATCGTCCTCGCAGTGGCACAACACGTGTAACAACACCTGCACAGGATCAGAACATCCGAACATCACACCTGCAGGACAGGTACAGGATGACAACACCAACTGCCCGAGTTACACCAGGAACGCACAATCCCTCCATCAGTGCTCAGACTGTCCGCAATAGGCCGAGAGAGGATGGACTGAGGGCTTGTAGGCCTGTTGTAAGGCAGGTCCTCACCAGACATCACAGGCAACAACGTTGCCTATGGGCACAAACCCACCGTCGCTGGACCAGACAGGACTGGCAAAAAGTGCTTTTCACTGACGAGTCGCGGTTTTGTCTCACCAGGGGTGATGGTCGGATTTGCGTTTATCAACAAAGGAATGAGCGTTACACCGAGGCCTGTACTCTGGAGCGGGATCGATTTGGAGGTGGCGGTTCTGTCATGGTCTGGGGAGGTGTGTCACAGCATCACCGGACTGAGCTTGTTGTCATACATCCTGCTCTCTCATCCCTTCCTGCAGGCTCATCCTGACATGATTCTTCAGCATGACAATGCCACCAGCCATACTGGTCGTTCTGTGCATGATTTCCTGCAAGACAGGAATATCAGTGGCCATGGCCAGCCAAGAGCCCGCATCTCAATCCCATTGAGCACATCTGGGACCTGTTGGATCGGAGGGTGAGTGCTAGGGCCATTCCCCCCAGAAATGTCAGGGAACTTGCATGAATACATCCTGGAGTCGTATGTTATCTTGTTTTGGTGTTACTGTTTAGCCACTTTATTCACATTATTCAAGGCAAAATATGTCAAATGCTTGTTGTTTTGACCAAACTTGCCTCCTTTGAGTCCATTCAACATGAATACATTCATGTCTGCATGAAATGTAATTTAATTGTTCGTAAAATAGTTTTTGCTAATGCTGTTTTTATCTTCCTATATATTACATTTGTCAACATTGTATGATGTTCTGTTATTTGTTATTATTTATATTAGTACCAAATAAAATAAAAATAAAATCAGCAAAATCTGTCAAATGTGTAAAGAAATGTACTCTATAAAACAATGCAATTGATGAACTGATTGATTTTACTTCATTTTCAAGTAATACATTTTTTTATTCCACACATAACCACCGTGAGATTGCACTGATGTACTTGATGAGACTAAAGACTTTGTCAATGCAGAAATGGTTGTTTGGTCCTGTGAACATTTATGAGCATTATTGGTGTCGTCATGGTACGCTGATCCATGAGGGAACAGACAATCTTTAGTCATAATATTCACATGCTCAATGGACTTGGAGGGAGGCCCTTTGACTGACGTCGGCAAATAAGCACAAAAATACACTTTCAATCACGTGTTTCATACGTGGAGGATGACCATGATGTGAAAGGCTTCATTAACACTAATACTTTCTTACACCTAATTGCGGGCAGTGGGTGAACACCAGACACCACCCAGTGATGGTAGAATTCACTCACCAGCTACACCTCATCCCCCACTGAGATACATGACTGGGGTTTAACCCTTATGAATGGAAGTTGCATTAAACCCGTCAGATGGGAGGTTTTACCTGCCAGGACAGCACTCTACCGTGTCACGTAGTAATCTCCACTGTGTGAGGTCTGGGCTGCCCGCATGGCTGCTGTGATAAAGCGAATACATCTCTACAGGCAAACAAGCACTTCATTCACAAGCTTATTAGATAAGTGCATCTGCGGTTTGAACAGATCTGGGCTTCATTCCATTCTTTCCGTTAATATACAGTTTCCTCAAAGAAAGATATATTTTTGTATTATTCTCGAAACATGTCACATGGATATTTGCATCCAAATCTACACTGTGTCCAAATGTAAGATGGATGTGTGCAGATTTTAATGGAAAGAAACTCAAAGGCTTATGGCATTTCCCCATTTCTATGAAAAGTATTCCTCACTTAGTTTTGTGAGTGTCTGGGGAGAATCCAGGTCTTCAGAAGGGTTGTTACCAAGGGCTGTGTGTGTGTGTGTGTGTGTGTGTGTGTGTGTGTGTGTGTGTGTGTGTGTGTGTGTGTGTGTGTGTGTGTGTGTGTGTGTGTGTGTGTGTGTGTGTGTGTGTTTGTGTGTGTGTGTGTGTGTGTGTGCGTGCGTGTGCGTGTGCGTGTGTGTAGGCCTTATCCCGTCACACACACAGGGTTATACTTTTCTTCCATGGATCTTTCACTACAGAAAAATATTTAATGATTGATATAGAAAAGTTAAACTCCTTCATGACATGTGCACAGCCTTAGTTTCTATTAGGTCCTTGGAATCCAGCATCCTTGGGACTGACTCTGACGTAACCCCATTGAAGTTGATATTTGAAAGGGTTATGGTAAGGGCTCTTTGCGAGGCATTGGAAAACCTCCCTGGTCTTTGTGGTTGAATCTGTGTTTGAAATTCCCTGCTCGACTCGGGGACCTTGCAGATAATTGTATGTGTGGGGTAGAGAGATTAGGTAGTCATTCAAAAATCATTTTAAACGCCATTATTGCACACAGAGTGAGTTCAGGCAACTTATTATTTTACTTTAATTTTTGCTTCTGAATTTATGTAGGCTTGCCATAAAAAAGGGGTTGAATACTTACTGACTCAAGACATTTCAGCTTTTCCTTTGAATTAAATTGTAAAAATGTCTAAAAACAATATTCCACGTTGACATTATGGGGTACTGTGTGTGGGTCAGTGACAATTAAAAAAATAATTATCCATTTGAAATTCAGGCTGCAACACAACAAAATATGGAAAAAGTTCATGGCTGTAACTATTTTCTGAAGGCACTGTTTTCAGTATGACAGACCTGTGATAAATTACGGTCTGAGCCCTACCAGAGTAGAGAGAGTGATTTAGACCGGGCTTCAATCTGATCCTGGGTTGATGACAATGTGGCTTTTAAAGGGATTTTAAAGAGATTGCATTCAAGGTAAACAGCTGCAGATGTCGGTTCAATAGGAAATTACCTTTAAATGTTGCATTGTAGACAGGCGAGGACGGCATAATATTAAATCCCGGCATAAATGCCCCCGTTACCTAGGATACATGTATCTTTGTGTGAATACATTTGCTGTGATAGTTAAGTTTGTCACATATTTGATCCTAGCTGCCATGGCAGTGTGTCATTGTTCACCAGAACAATTGAGGCAGGTATCACACATAATTGCCCCCAGGGATGGAATCAAGAATACAGGAAAATCCATTGTAACCAAATCTATGCAGTCCAGTAACTTCACACGGGGTGTTTAGAATATACACAGAGGTGCTCCGAGCCAAACCAACAAGCACATGTTCATTCTTTTTGTAATCTTCAAGTTTCATCTTACCTCTTTTTTAACCTCATCTGACCGTATTCATCTTCTTTTGATTATTTGAACAAGAAATGACAAACCATGCATTTATCTCTCTAAACCTGTCCTGAAGTGTTCACCATCTACCTCAGGTAAAACGTCTGCAACTTCAAGCGAGGAAACACATCTGAATCTGGAATACTATAACTTTTATAGTTTTGTATCAAAACTGCATCAAAACAGCTCATAGCTGGAGGGAGGAGAGCCTGGGTATCAGAAGGAGGAGAGGACACACATTCCAGGTCACAGGTCAGCACTCAGCTCCTGGAGATGAGAGGATTTAGTTCTCCTGGTCACTTATCAGCACAACCACTCCTTGGTATTACAAGGGGAGAGGGTTGAATCATAAGCTTTACCCCAGTTTAAACACTCCTCAACATACAGATGTGCTATCATAATTTGTCCAGTTTCTCACAGCAGGAAAATAATCCTGCAGCAACAGGAAATGTGAAATATTATGTGGATTATAATTAATGGACATTTTTGTAGAGGTTGATAAATTTTTCGTTCGGATAAATCCAGTTTGACATTTCAAAGTGGAAATTAGATACTTGATAAGCCTTTTTAAATCTAGAATATACTACAATTTGCATTTCCTGATGTGCAGGAAAAGGATCTGCAACATCAGAGTGATCAAATTAAGACAGCACACCTGTACAGTATATACAGTACTGTACTGTACCTGTAATACATTGCTATTGTGACAATGATATGTAGACAGATATTCGTCCCTAGCTCTAACTTCACATCCCACCCCGGCTCAAAGCTAGCCCTAACACCAACTCTAGCTTCATGTCCACACCCCGGCTCAACGCTAATCCTAGCCATAATCCTAACCCTAACACCAACCCTAGCTTCCACACCCCTCAGAGTAATTACCCAGTTATAACAATACTGTAATGTAAAGTCTGATAAATTCCTCTGTATACCTTCAGCCCCAGTTACAGCACAGTTTATGCCACAGCATAATTACAGACCTCTTCTAGTGTGTCTGAGGCTGCTGGCAGGCAGTGGTGGAAAAAGTTCCCAATTGTCATACTTGATTAAAAGTATACATACCTTAATAGAAAGTTACTCAAGTAAAATTGGAAGTCAGCCAGTAAAATACTACTTGAGTAAAAGTATAACAGTATTTGGTTTTAAATATAATTATTTATCAAAAGTAAATGTAATTGCTAAAATATATTTAAGTGTCAAAAGTATAAATAATAAAAAATTCCTCATATTAAGCAAAGCAGATGGTACCATTTTCTTGGTTTTAAGATGTATGGATAGACAGGGGCACATTTCAACACTAAATAAAGACATTATATACAATATATGTGTTTGTGTTTAGTGAGTCCACCAGGCCAGAGGCAGTAGGGATGACCACATGTTCTCTTGATAAGTTTGTGAATTTGACCATTTTCCTGTCCTGTTAAGCATTCAAAATGTAATGAGTACTTTTGGTTGTCAGGGAAAATGTATGGAGTAAAAAGTATAATATTTTCTTTAGGAATGTAATAAAGTAAAAGTAGTCAGAAATATAATAGTAAAGTACAGATACCAATAAAAACAACTTAAGTAGTACTTTAAAGTATTTTTACTAAAGTACTTTACACCACTGCTGGCAGGTCACTGTGGCACACAGCAGCTGCAGACAACCTCAGACTGCAGTAAGACATGGATCATTGTCCATTGATGTGTTTTGGCTCTGGCCAACTATTTTGTCTCCCCCTCCTATTGCACAGTAAATAGAGATTTCAGCTAAGTTTGTACTGTATGTCTCAGGATTGAATAGAAGTTATCGTAAATGTCCTGTTTAGTGTATGCAGGTGAGCAACATATCATGCTGTCCAGGAATTATATTTGTTATCTGTCATTAGCAATAAAATGTTCTCCATATTATAGATCTGTTTGTTTCCCTCTGCACAGTAGGGTCAATCAGTTCATACACTGATTGACCATACACACGTAGACACGTAGACACGTAGACACAAAGACACGTAGACACAAAGACACGTAGACACAAAGACACGTAGACACGTAGACACAAAGACACGTAGACACGTAGACACAAAGACAAGTAGACACAAAGACAGGTAGACACAAAGACACGTAGACACGTAGACACGTGGACAAAAAGACACAAAGACACGTAGACACAAAGACACGTAGACACAAAGACACATAAACACGTAGACACAAAGACACGTCGACACAAAGACACGTAGACACAAAGACACGTAGACACAAAGACACGTAAACACGTAGACACAAAGACACGTAGACACGTAGACACAAATACACATAGACACAATGACAGGTAGACACAAAGACACGTAGACACAAAGACACGTAGACACGTAGACACAAAGACACGTAAACACTTAGACACAAAGACACGTAGACACAAAGACACGGAGACACGTAGACACAAAGACACGTAGACACAAAGACACGTAGACACAAAGACACGTAAACACGTAGACACGTAGACACAAAGACACGTAGACACAAAGACACAAGGACACGTAAACACGTAGACACAAAGACACAAAGACACGTAGACACAAAGACACGTAAGCACGTAGACACAAAGACAAGTAGACACAAAGACACAAAGACACGTAGACACAAAGACACAAAGACACGTAGACACGTAGACACAAAGACACGTAGACACAAAGACACGTAGACACAAAGACACAAAGACACAAAGACACGTAGACACAAAGACACGTAGACACAAAGACACGTAGACACAAAGACACAAAGACACGTAGACACAAAGACACGTAGACACAAAGACACAAAGACACGTAGACACAAAGACACGTAGACACGTAGACACAATGACACGTAGACACAAAGACACGTAGACACGTAGACACAAAGACACGTAAACACGTAGACACAAAGACACGTAGACACGTAGACACAAATACACATAGACACAATGACAGGTAGACACAAAGACACGTAGACACAAAGACACGTAGACACGTAGACACAAAGACACGTAAACACTTAGACACAAAGACACGTAGACACAAAGACACAAAGACACGTAGACATAAAGACACGTAAACACGTAGACACGTAGACACAAAGACACGTAGACACAAAGACACGTAGACACAAAGACACGTAGACACGTAGACACAAAGACACGTAGACACAAAGACACGTAGACACAAAGACACGTAGACACAAAGACACGTAAACACGTAGACACGTAGACACAAAGACACGTAGACACAAAGACACAAGGACACGTAAACACGTAGACACAAAGACACAAAGACACGTAGACACAAAGACACGTAAACACGTAGACACAAAGACAAGTAGACAAAGACACAAAGACACGTAGACACAAAGACACAAAGACACGTAGACACGTAGACACAAAGACACGTAGACACAAAGACACGTAGACACAAAGACACGTAGACACAAAGACACAAAGACACGTAGACACAAAGACACGTAGACACAAAGACACATGGACACAAAGACACAAAGACACGTAGACACAAAGACACGTAGACACAAAGACACAAAGACACGTAGACACAAAGACACGTAGACACGTAGACACAATGACACGTAGACACAAAGACACTTAGACACAAAGACACGTAGACACAAAGACACGTAGACACAAAGACACGTCGACACGTAGAAACAAAGACACGTAGACACAAAGACACGTAAACACAAAGACACGTAGACATAAAGACACGTAAACACGTAGACACGTAGACACAAAGACACGTAGACACAAAGACACGTAGACACAAAGACACGTAGACACAAAGACACGTAGACACAAAGACACAAAGACACGTAGACACAAAGACACGTAGACACAAAGACACGTAGACACAAAGACACGTAGACACAAAGACACGTAGACACGTAGACACAAAGACACGTAGACACGTAGACACAAAGACACGTAGACACAAAGACACGTAGACACAAAGACACAAAGACACGTAGACACAAAGACACGTAGACACAAAGACACAAAGACACGTAGACACAAAGACACGTAGACACGTAGACACAATGACACGTAGACACAAAGACACGTAGACACAAAGACACGTAGACACAAAGACACGTAGACACAAAGACACGTCGACACGTAGAAACAAAGACACGTAGACACAAAGACACGTAAACACAAAGACACGTAGACATAAAGACACGTAAACACGTAGACACGTAGACACAAAGACACATAGACACAAAGACACGTAGACACAAAGACACGTAGACACAAAGACACGTAGACACAAAGACACAAAGACACGTAGACACAAAGACACGTAGACACAAAGACACGTAGACACAAAGACACGTAGACACAAAGACACGTAGACACGTAGACACAAAGACACGTAGACACGTAGACACAAAGACACGTAGACACAAAGACACGTAGACACAAAGACACGTAGACACGTAGACACGTAAACACAAAGACACGTAGACACGTAGACACAAAGACACGTAGACACGTAGACACAAAGACACGTAGACACGTAGACACAAAGACACGTAGACACGTAGACACAAAGACACGTAGACACAAAGACACGTAGACACAAAGACACGTAGACACAAAGACACGTAGACACAAAGACACAAAGACACGTAGACACAAAGACACGTAGACACGTAGACACGAAGACACGTAGACACAAAGACACGTAGACACGTAGACACGTAGACACGTAGACACAAAGACACGTAGACACTAAGACACAAAGACACGTAAACACGTAGACATGCAGACACAGACACACAGTCACAAAGCAGTGTCTGATGATGATCCACCTCCTCCTTCGTGTCTTCGTAATGGCCTCAGATGGGATGGCTGCCATGGCCTGGATTAAATGTCAAGGGAGGAATGCACAATGACAGGGTTCTGTTCTGTGTGTGGATCAGATCCTGCGTGTGTGTGTGTGTGTATGTGTGTGTGTGTGTCTGTGTCTGTGTCAATCCCTGGCCCTGCAGCTGTAGATCAACCACACCGGTGGTATCATACTGTGGAGTTGGCTGGCATTTGGCCTTCTCTCTGATAAGTGATCCACTGTACGGTGGGTCAAATACGGTACACAACTTGCTGAGACTTGAGAATGTGTTAAATATAACCTTTTGAAAAGAACAATGGATAATATTATTCCATTATAAAGGAACACTACAGTAGAATGTAATGTCATCTTTTCTCAGTCATTACTCACTTCGGACGACCAGCGGAATGCGACCAGCGGGATACGACCAGTGGGATAAGACCAGTGAGATACGACCAATGGGATAAGACCAGTGGGATACGACCAGTGGGATACGGCCAGTGGGATAAGACCAGTGGGATGCAGCCAGTGGAAAAAGACCAGTGGGATTAAGACCAGTGGGATAAGACCAGTGGGATCCGACCAGTGGGATACTACCAGCGGGATAAGACCAGTGGGATACGACCAGCGGAATGTGACCAGCGGGATACGACCAGTGGGATACGACCAGCGGGATGCGACCAGCGGAATGTGACCAGCGGGATACGACCAGTGGGATACGACCAGCGGGATGCGACCAGCGGGATACGACCAGAGGGATACGACCAGCGGGATACTACCAGCGGGATAAAACCAGTGGGATACGACCAGCGGAATGTGACCAGCGGGATACGACCAGTGGGATACGACCAGCGGGATGCGACCAGCGGGATACGACCAGAGGGATACGACCAGCGGGATAAGACCAGTGGGATACGCCCAGAGTTGTGTTCAAACATTATCAGAAATCTTTCAAATAGTTTGAACATTTGCTATAGCGTGCCCACAATGTCAGATGGGCTGTGTTTCACATTTTGGGACTATTTTTTTGGTTGATTAAGTCAGGGAAACTTAATCAAGCAGAGATATTATTTCAAATAGTATTTAAACCCAGGTTTAGATACAACCAGTGTTCAGGTCAGTGAGGGTGCCATAAAGTATTTTATTTGGTTTGGGTTGTTCTACATGTCCACCGCTGTTCCCCTGCTGCTGTGAGCAGCTTCTCCTGATGAGGGGGGTGGGACGGTGGGAGGGCCAATCTACGTCGGGCTCTGACAGGCTGAGTACTCCCTTTGTCCGACGTGTCACAGAAAGAGTCTCAGCAGCACAGGAGGCGTGAGTGGTGGGCAGCTTCGCCATGGTAACGGCAGTGACTATGCCGTCGCCCTGGTGACAGTGTACTTTGGCAGGGGGGGGGGGGGGATACATGAGAGGCTGAACAGAAAAGGAAAGTGTGTTTGTCTGTGTGTGTTGAGTGGGTTGTGATTGTTCTTCCGTTGGGGCCTGAAAAAAGTGCACGTTCTCATAAAACGGAAAGTCCATATAGGAACTATAAATCATGTTATAAAGTTTGAATAGTGTAAGACTGACGCTATGCTACCACTTGTCTGCTGACGCTATGCTACCACTTGTCTGCTGACGCTATGCTTGTCATTTGTCACACACACTGAATACACAGGAGACTCCCCAATGACCTGTTGTTGCATGTTCAGAATATTCCCTGATAGTTTTCCAAGAAAACTGAACTTTGTCATGTATCTTCTACCTGGCCTTACTGACACCAAGTCCCACTGAGAGTGTCAGTTTCCAGACAGCCTGGAAAGGAACATAAACAGTAGGACCACCAAAGTGACACACAACACTTCTCCAAATGCCACATGCCTCTAAATAAATCATATTTGATAAACGAAATGTGTTCATTCAAAATGTTTTTACTACTTTATGATTGGTAAATAAAACTGAACCTACTCAATATTTTTTTTTTACTGATTATTAGTAATTTGAGGTAGTATGAACAGGACAAGCATTCAATATATGTGTAGGACCATTAAGTGTTGTTTGTTCCCAAACACAAATATCTCAATTGTTTTCTTCATCTTTTCCAATCTGAGTGAAGATTGAGATGTAGGGAGTGGATGGGCCCGGGGGACAGACAGAGGGACAGGGGGGTATTAGGGGTCTGGATTGGAGGACGTTGGGTGGGGGTATCATCTTACATCTCCCCCAGGGAAAGCCACATGACCCTGCAGAACGGGTAAGGGAGGAAAAAAGATATTGGGCTACGGTCTCAGCACTCAATAAGAACCACATGTAGCAGAGAGGAAGAGGAGGAGGAGAGAGGGAAAGAGGAGGAGGGTGAAGGGGGCAGTAACTAAAGTCTGTCTCTGTGAGAGGAAAGAGAGTGCTGCTCTGAGCTTTCCTCACATTTTCAACAGGCTACGTGGGGGCCAGCATCTAAGAGACGAGGGAGCCCTGGGGGTGTGTGTCTGTGTGGCTAGGTCAGAAAGTGTATGTGCCTTCTCGTCTGAGGGACAAAAGAGGAGTACAGAGATCTGTCCTATAGAAACCTCATCACTGGCCGTTGGGCTCAGGACTGGAAAAGACAGAGAGGTTCTGTCATTCTATCGGAGGAAGAGGAGCTACACTTGTGATATTTTGATTCCGAATAAGAGGGTCAGAAGAGGAGAAAGGAGACATGTCACATGCTATCCTGAGAAGAAACTCCAGCAAGCAAGGTTTGCAGAACCTCTTGAAGTGAGTAAAAACATGAAACCCATTTTTGGAGTAGAGATAGTTTGAATAGAGAAAGATAGTTAAGTATGCTGTTTTTCAGGTATGCTCGAGAAAAAAGGTGCTCAACTCTAGTAAATTGAGTCACAGCACTATGTTTGTAGCCTGCTAGAGTCCATTGCGTACCATAGCACGGCATATCGTACACTATACCGTGGTATGACGCAACTTTTAATTGAGGAACCACTGTATGTTAAACCATGCTAAACCATGTAGCCATATATCCCCAGTTCTGGCTAGCCAGCCTCATTTTAGTGAACATGTTTGTCAGATCGAGCACCAGAGAGATGGATCAGTGTACTGTAGATGTTGGTCAGAGGTAGATCCCACAGCAGCTTCCACAAATGTTCTCGGAGTAGGAGTGCTGATCTAGGATCAGCACACTTTTGCCTTCTATATCATAATGACTAAGAGGGGGGACCTGATCCTAAATCTGCACTCCTACTCTGAGTCGCTTCATGTATACAGACCCTGGGCTTTCTCCTGTTGCTATGATTACAGTAGGGGTAATTCAATGTCCACTGCCCTGGGTCTTATCACTGTTGACAACACAACCTGGACAGGGACTTAAGTTAATCAAATACCACTACTGACTGTTTCCTTGTTGAGATTCAATGGCCACATGGGCAGTCTGTGGTTGTATTTGATTAACGTTTATAGAAAAAATATGGATTTCAGCAAACAAAGAAAGGCAAGCAACTTCAGAGGACAAACATAGGTACAAGGTGGGCTTTTCCTAATGAAAACATTTGTGAAGTATTGACCTTGGGCGAATCGATGTAGTCAGAGCTAGATTTCACAAAAACGAGTCTCGTCTCCAGTGAAGTTGGTGAAGTTCATCAGAAACTTCCTTCACCACGGAGTGGAGTTTTGTCTGCTAGGACTGAAGCAGTGCCTCTGACACCACAAACAGACCTTTACATCAGATCTCCTTGGTTGTTTGTTTTTCCTCTCGAAGACTCTGGGGGACATGGAGAGAGAAAGAGAGAGAGAGAGAGAGGGACAGAGATAGGGAATAAGAAAGAGAGAGAGAGAGAGAGAGAGAGAGAGAGAGAGAGAGAGAGAGAGAGAGAGAGAGAGAGAGAGAGAGAGGGGGGGGGACAGAGATAGGGAATAAGAGAGAGAGAGAGAAAGAGAGAAAGGAAGAAAGAAAGAAAGAGAGATTATGAGATTGGTGCCCCAGGCTTTCGCTTCTGACTGAAACTGAGGCAAATTGGGGCTGTGAACTGTGTCAAAGGTGACAGGGGTGACATGGGCCACTCCCTTGTGAAAAGGGGCCGCTTACGGGTGGCGGCATGTTAGGTATTTCTCTTTATTTTACATTTCCTTTCCCCCAGTGTTACTCTGAGGGAGAGAGCCAGTAGTGAAAGTAAAGTGTAGGTGGTCTGTAAACCGATAGCCTCCATTTAGTGCAGGTCCAGAAATCACTCAACATTCAGATTCAGAGTGTTTAATAGTCTCATGGTCAGGGTTGGAGGTGTGATTGCAAGGCACAGTGAAAATCTTATGCTTCCAGCTTCAACTCGCAGGACTAGTGAAATAAAATAATGAAAACGGTAATAAACAATAGAAATAGAAATATCACTATAACATGAAGGGGGGGCAATTACACAATTAAAATACGAGAGACATGAAATAACATAGACTCCATCTATCGAGACCCAATTCAGTCTAATTTCCAAACAGCGGATCAGTCGATCCAGAGCCTTCCCTGATTGATCAAACACAGAACACTGTTTGGGAAAAGGAAGACACTTCAACTGTCATGATTAACAAAATAATAAGTGAAAGAGAGTAAATGAATGCAGCATTCAGTCTTCACTGAGAATTCAAACTTTTGTTTTGATTGTCTATTCAGAGTGTTCCAGTTTTGTCAATGGGAGAAGAAAGACAGGCTTGAGGATTTCCGGTGGAGCAGAGCAGGTGTGGTTTATGAAACAGCTGAGAGTTGAGGCTTAGGCACTTAGGCTGCTCAGAGGGTGTGGAAAGTTAGGAGGTGGGTAGAAGGCACTTTATCCAATGTCTTTAGGGAACATAAATTCTATACAGCCAGGCCTGGGGGGGTGCATCAACACTGTGTTCCCACGAGACACTTGGGCTAATCCTCAGTGCAGATGTTCCCACTGGGAAAGTGGAGAGAGATGGATGACATCAGCTTCAGACAGACACTTCTCCATCCCAACCTTAGTGTCAGATAATGCCAAACCTCTCACACGCTTGTCTACATGTTCTGTTGCCCAATATTTTTTTATCAAGTGAGTCCCATCCCATCATTAGAAAGTATATGACAATGCCAAACCCTTGGAAGTGTTTATTATTTGTTTACTGAAACAAAAATATGGTTTACAGTTTGTTCATGATCCTTCATCCTCTTGATTAAATGTTATGTTGCCTCAGATTTACTATTAAGTGAGTCAGAAATACTGATGTTAGAAGCCAAACAGACTCAAATTTGAGTCTTATTGTTTGTGAAAAGCACCCTTACACTAAGTAGTGAAACTGTCCCAAAGAGGAGGTATTCACAGTAAAACCACATTAAAACCTCCAAGAGCGCTGTGTCGATACCAATAAAAGCAAACAGAACACAAATGGAAACAATCTCAGAAAAAGCAGTGGCCACTAAACACATTTTATCTGATGTTGTGCCATTCATCAGAATGGGTCAAGGAAAGAATGTGAGGTGGATCTGTTTTGAATGAAGTCAGAGAGAGACATACATAGAGACAGAGAGAGACAGAGAGAAACATGGAGAGAGAAAGAGAGTAAGAGAAAGAGAGGGTGAGAGAGTGAGAGCGAGAAAGAGAGAGAGAAAGAGACAGAGCTTTTCTCTTTTCCGTCTTCCTCGTCTCTGATCCTCCATCACTCAGAGGTTTGTGATGAGATCATTCACAAGGCATCCAGGGAAGCGTCAAGCAGAGCAAGCCTGTCTGTTTTGTGCACCCTTCTGCTAGCCTGCATTAATGCACACACACTCATACTACAGACCCACCCCACCTTGGCCTGTTCACCCCTATGCTAGCCTGCGTCTATATTGTCTATATGTAGACTATGTGTAAATGTATATTTTGTCTATTGCAGGCAGCACCATTTCGCAAAGATAAATTCTGGGTATATTAAAATGTCCTTGACGAATAAAGGCAATTCTGATTCTGATCAATACAGGCACATTAATACTACAGATCCACCCACCTCAGCCTGTGACCTCGGTGGACTAGGTGTTCTCTCTGTTTTACGATAGGGGGGAGAGATAAGAGACAGAGGAATGTGGTGGGCTTTGCCAGTTGAGTGAAAAGGCAATGAACTCTGACTATGTCCCAAATGGCACCCTGTTCCCTATATAGTAAACTATGTTTGACCAAGGTTCTCCGTTGCCCTTGCCATGGTGTGCCTTACCAAAGGTTGTCGGGTTTTGGAGGGCAACAGGAGAAAGCAAACACCCAGGTGTTTCCCTCTCCAGAGATCACTCTCTTTAGAGCAGGAAGGGAAAGAGGTGATAGACAGACTGGCTTTCTGACGGTTATCTCTCCTGCCTTGGTCAGTTAAGATCCTATAGGATAAGATAGACTCAATGGTGGATGGATTTTATCTCTATCGGTCTCACCATGGACTTAAAACCATCAAATCCCACACAGTGAGATAAGATGAAGTGCAAATGTATTCACCAGACCTGCTCATTGAACAGCTGTATCAGGGTATTCCATGCAGTTGAGACCAACGCATTAAGACGCTTTATGTTGGTGTTTTGCTTTATTTTGTCAGTTACCTGTGTGTAATGAGCTTTGACTAAAGCTTGCAGGTAAACAAACCAAAAGGACCCTGGTGTTCCCAGACTGTAGTAAATGAGCTGTGCTCCATTTGGGCTCTGCACGGGGGACCAGTCGAGAGCCATAACATGGCGATTAGTGATTACTGTCTCCTCTACTGGCTTACAGGGGGAGCCCAGGCAGGCCTGGGTCCATGGCAGCCAGAGGAGGCTAGTGGGATGAGCTATAGGAGGACAGGCTCATTGTAATGGCTGGAATGGAATAAATGGAACAGTCAAACTTGGTTTCCCTGTTTTATGTGTTTGATACCGTTCCATTTATTCAATTCCAGCCAATACAATGAGCCCGTCCTCCTATATCTCCTCTCACCAGCCCCCTCTGATGGCAATGCAGTCAGATTGCCTGGCAGTCACCTCCATGGTCATAGTTCATCCTCCCCAGGTGACCGTGTGTAAACGTCTGCCATAAACATGTTGCATTTCACTGAAAATGACCAGCCATTTTGGAATGACTGGAAAGTGTCATGATGATGTGGCATTCATAGTAGACTTTCATTCGTTTGAGTAGAGACACATAAGGCTACAGCTGACTTGGTTTTAATCTGTAGTTCAAGTTAGGTCATGGCAGTGTGAATTGGCAAAAGCTCCTCTCAGTTAGTGACTTGTTCACCCGATTCTTGGAAAAGTAATCTCCTCAGTATCGTCAACAACATAGTATTGTGGCTGGCTGATGTAATGGCGTCCACATAGCAACTGTTCTAACTTGTTTCATGACAACCATGACATCATCCTGGACATTTTTCACAGCACCCTCTCTTCAGTGTCTGTCTGTTTGGCTTTTAATAGAGGAAGGAAACCATGTTATTATATAATCGTTCAGCGAGTAGCGAAGAGCTAAACAAGTGTTCTGAACCTTTCTAACTTTAAGATAATAATGACTGTGGTTTCCTGTGAAATACTTACTTTCTTAACTAATGCATCTCTAGTCAAGTATTACGTACAACGGTCAAGCAAAGGGTGTGTGTGTGTGTGTGTGTGTGTGTGTGTGTGTGTGTGTACATGTAAATGCTACACAACAGAAGGAATATATGGCTCGGTCATAATTTTGGCTCAAATTTTCACAGTGTGGCAGGAAACCCGGTGTGTCACAGTGAGATGTTAGGGGTCACCTCTCTTCCTGTACTCCATTGATCTTTGTGATCTCCGGGTGGCCAGTCAATCATCTTTAACAGCCAGGTGTCAAACCTAACAAGGGAGTCAGAGATGGGGAATGAACTACCAGAGGGGTTCACATTTTGTTCCATAATCATTCCAACCCTCAGTGCATTTGATATTGCTGGGGTAGATCATGTCATTAACTTCCAGAGCAAAATTCACTCAGGCTGCCTGCAACCCGCACTTTGCTAACCAAATACAGTACATTATCATGAAACATCATGAAACATGGTCAACATGGACCGTCAAACTTCTCCCAATATCTGAACCTCCAGTCTGAAACCCAGGAGTGGCCTTTTTCTGTTAAGTTTGTTGGTGGCCTATGCTCTAGGAGGAATAAAATCCCTCAGTAAGTAAGATTTGGTATGGTCCCTCAGATCCTCAAGAAGTTCTACAGCTGCACCATAGAGAGCATCTTGACTGGCTGCATCACCGCCTGGTATGGCAACTGCACCGCCCTTGACTACAGAGGGTGGTGGGGATGGCCCAGTACAGAGCCTTCAGAAAGTATTCACACCCTTTGACTTTGTCCACATTTTGTTGTGTTACAGCCTGAATTTCAAATGGATTCAATTGAGACTTTGTGTCACTGGCCTACACACAATACCTCCGTAATGTCAAAGTGGAATTATGTTTTTAGAAATATTTACAAATGAATTAAAAATGAAAGCTGAAATGTCTTGAGTCAATAAGTATACAACCCTTTTGTAATGGCAAGCCTAAATAAATGAATACAATTATCTGTAAGGTCCCTCAGTCGAGCAGTGCATTTCAAACTCAGATTCAATCACAAAGACCAGGGAGGTTTTCCAATGCTTCGCAAAGAAGGGCACCTATTGGAAGATGGGTAAAAAAATAAAAAAAAAAGATATTGAATATCCCTTTGAGCATGGCAAAGTGATTAATTACACTTTGGATGGTGTATCAATACACCAAGTAACTACAAAGATACAGGCGCCCTTCCTAACTCAGTTGCCGGAGACGAAGGTACTCAGGGATTTCATCATGGGGACTTTAAAACAGTTGCAGAGTTTAATGGCTGTGATAGGAGAAAACTGAGGATGGATCAACAATATTGTAGTTACTCCACAATACTAACCTAATTGAAAAGAAGGAAGCTTGTACAGGATATATATTCCAAAACTGTAAAGCCCTAAAGTAAACCTGAAAAAAATGTGGCAAAGAAATTAACTTTATGTCCTGATACAAAGCATTGTTTGTGGCAAATCCAAAACAACACACAACTTAGTACCCCTCTTCATATTTTCAAACATGGGGGTGGCTGCATCATGCTATGGTTATGCTTGTCATAAGTTTATTTGGGCGGATAAAAATAAAGCACAGGTAAAATCCTAGAGGAAAACCTGGTTCAGTCTGCTTTCCACCAGACACCGGGAGACAAATGAATCTTTCAGCAGGACAATAACCTAAAACACAAGGCCAAATATACACTGGAGTGGAGTTGCTTACCAAGATGACATTGAATGTTCCTGGCTGACCTAGTTACAGTTTTGACTTAAATCAGCTTGAAAATATATGGCAAGACTTGAAAATGGCTGTCTAGCAATGATCAACAACCAATTTGACAGAGCTTGAAGAATTTTTGCAAATATTGTACAATTCAGGTGTGCAAAGCTCTCAGAAACTTTCCCAGAAAAACTCACAGCAAGTAAACACTGCCAAATGTGACTGTAATCTATTGCTTACTTATCTAATGAATATATATGAATGTTTATTTTCCATTAATTTTATACAAATGTTAGAATTTTTCTTCCACTTTGACATTACATAGTATTTTGTGTAGATCGTTGGGGGGGGGGGGGGGGGGGGGGGGGGGGGGTATGAATACTTCTTGAAGGCACTCTACCTCAAATACCTCGTACCCCTGAACATTGATAGGGTATTGGTACTCCTTGTATATAGCTTAATTCTTGTGTGGTATATTTCCTCATGTGTTTTTCACTTTCTTATTTAACTCTGCATTGTTGGGAAAGAGCTTGTAAGTAAGCATTTCACAGTATTCGGTGCATGTGACAAATAAAATGTGATTTGATAAGTAAATAAGTCTTTCAGAAAGGTGAAGCATCTGGCAGTTCCCACTCCAAGAACTCTGCTAATCACACTCCCCTGTGACACACAACACCGACCCATCTGGTCTGGAGAGGCAGTTGTCTGTTTGTTTTCAGTTTTGTGTGGAGACAACAGTGGCATGCTCAGGCTTGCTCTAGTGTGAATTTACAAAGGGGAAAAACAGCCCCAAATAAATCCACTTAACAGTCTAACTGTCGGGATCTGTCTCTTTGGCCCTGCGGCTTTTGAACATTATTTAGAGGAAGTCGAGATTAGATGTCGTTACAATTGTCAGGAAAGGCAACATAAGCCCCAATGTAAACCAGATTCTTTGGCGTGTCTTTCCTCACTGCTATTCCCCCCCACCTCCCACGGTTGCAGATCCAGAAGACAAACGGGGTGAGAAAATGGGTCTCTTAGATTAGGTTTAAACAAGAACAGATTTAGACAGTGAGTGAAAGAGGATGACAAAGAAAGAAAGGCCATCGATCCAGTCACCAACAGATTAATGACATCATCATCTGAGTCAGACGTTTGACTGGTGCCAAGAATGAGATAATCCCATAATGCAAATGAAAGGAAAAAGAATGATAGGGTAGGAAGTTAAGTCCGACTGCCACATCCTCTAATACCATACCAAATGTGATGGTGTGCCTGCGTTCTTGTCTCCACAATGGTTGTGTTGTGTCAACATTTTTGAGGAGAAAAAGTCAAAAATGATCCTTTGTGTCTCAATCGACATATCAAATGAGTTATACATTAGTTTTTCAACCCGTCCGTGAAGTCGCCTTTGTGAAACCATGACAATACTTCCTGGTTCATCCATCACTCAGTGGTGTTGGGCACTTGGTTATCAGCTCATTTTCCCCTGGCCACCAGTTCTGATTGTGAAGGAAACCAACATTGAAAATAGTGGAACGTATCTGGGCAACCTAGATCCAGCTGTGCTCTGACCCTTTCCCCCCCCCCTCCCCCCTTTCCCTTTCACAAAACACCCTGTGATTAGCGGTGGGGGTGTGGGGTGTGATTTTACGGAACATCCCACCTACATGGACCTTTATATAGGGTGTTGTGAAAGGGAGAGTCACTGAAGCAGATGGCCTCAGGTGGTGGTAACACAAACGCACCGGGGCCTGTGACACATTAGGGCCCTATTAGTGACCTGAGACTGCCTTAATTGACCCAGAAGCCGAATTGATGTGAGTGTAGTCATTTGACACCCTGACACACAGATGGAACCTATTGACCAGGCAGTTCTCCTGCATTCACCCTTATAGGCTCATACCATGGCCCTCGCTAGCTACACAGCAGAGACGTACAGCAGACAAGTCTGTAAGTGCTGTAAACCATCTGCTCATTACATTGAAAAATAGATGTCTTGAACTTCCTACATTTACTCCGAGGCTAGTACCATGACCCCTTCGTTACAAAACAGAGAAACAGTACAGCCGACAAGTCCATAAGTGCTGTGGAATCTGCTCTTCATAAATACAGAAAACTAGATGTCATGCACTTCCAAGAAACATTTAAATGTCTACATTAGTGAGGATGCACTTTGAACCCTTTTTGAATCCCAAGGGGAGTTTGGTTTGGTCTGACGTGGAGAAAGTGGTTTACACTGTTGTGATAAATGTGTTGTTGCAGTAAAATGCAAACATGAGTAGACCCACATGTGTGTGTATGTTTACTAGTGAGATAAACACAGGGGGATGCAGTAGAATTTCCGATGTTCTGTTGGGATGTCATCGCTCATCCGTGACGAGCTGAATGCTAGGAGGTCTGAGGCAGATGTTCTCATTCTCCCTTCTCCAGGAATTAACAGGCCATTGTTTAGAAACATCTTCTTGGGAGAGCCCAGGACGATGACTCATGAGATCCAACCATGTCGGGCACAAAAAACTCAAAGACACATGGTGGTGAAAAGCATTTCTCAGTAAGGTTCTAAAGCTATAGTCTGGGATTTTGAAAGCTGTTCAATGGTCATTACAATTCTTACTATATTTCTTCCTTAGCCTCATCTCTCAAGTGGAGGTGACCCATTTTGTTATTTTACAAATCACAGACTGTAGCTTTAAACAAATATCTTCACCCTGTCTCTCGCCCCACAGAATAACCACCCAGAGGAGCGTGGAGGATGCAGAGGAGGTGGAGCGAGAGCGTCGGCGGAGGGCCCGGGAGTCCTTCCGCAGTATGGGCAGCAGCAGTACCTTGGGCCCTGGAGGCCCCTCACTGGACAATGGGGCCTTAGCGGAGGATGGCCTGTAAGTACCCAAGTACTCTACTATGACTCATCAAGCATGATAATGGTGTTATTGAACCTTGTAGATCAGGCATGACTCATCTCCTATCATCCCTGTCCCACAACCAAACATTACTCACTGACCCACCAGGGTTGGGCTGAATTCGAAGTGAAGACAGTCAATTCAGGAAACAAACTAAAATTGCAATTCAATTATCAAAAAAATTGCATTTATATTCAATGTCTTCTCAATAAACTGAAAAGTAGAAACTATTTATTTCAAAATGATTTACATTTCTGAATGTTAAATTCAAATCACTTCTTAATAAATTGTCGGCCTTCAATTTGAACGGAGCCCAACCTTGTGACCCACTCATTCATGTCACATCTCCCACATCCAAACTACAGTTTCTCTATTATGTTTTGTCTTGTGCTGAAGCAGCTGATATAATGATTTATATGAAGGGCTGTTTGTCAGATTTCCTGGCTGTGGAGCCAGGTAGTGTAGTGGTTAAGAGTGTTGGGCCAGTAATTGAATGGTCAGTGGTTCAATTCCTGAGCTGACTAGGTGAAGAATCTGTCAATGTACCCCTTGAGCAAGGCTCTTAACCCTAAATGCTTATGTAAGTTGCTCTGGATAAGAGTATCTGCTAAATTACTAAAATGCAATAATACCATGGGAGTTCTACTGGGTTAGTTACTTCCCCTTGTTTGCTATACATTCAGGTGTTTATGGGTTTGCTCCACTATCCTGAGGATGTGGTTACAAAAAAACTAATATTTCCACTAATCTCCACATGCCTCCTTTTCTCTAGCTCTCTCTCTCTCTCTCTCTCTCTCTCTCTCCTGCTCTCTCATTTGGTCATCTCTCTCGCTCTCTCCCTCTCTCTTTCTCTCCCTCACACGCTCATTCTCTCACTCTATTCTCTCTCTCTCTACCTTACTGGTTGATTCACTCTCTCCATGCAAAGAACACACAGCTGCATTTCTCATTACAGCAGCTCGGAAGAATGTTTACGACAGAGCGTCTTGGGAAACTACTACTATCATGGCCTTTAACTGCCACACTTTCTCCAAAGGGGAGAAGAAAGAACAAAAACAGCCCTAGATCATGACAATGCCTCCACGTTTTTAAACTGTAATGAGTGACTTGACATGAGGTAAAGTCACTACACTCAGTGTAGTCTGTAATTTTGGATTGATCATAAAACAGGCATAGTAACATTTCCAAACTGTTTCAAGGACTCCCTGTTTCCTCTTTATCCCTAAGGGGGATAAATTATAAATGATACAGTTGAATAATAGTTCAGAAGACCAAACGTCAAAACAACTGTGAACACTGGTTTGGGGTTTGCTGTTATTTGATCTCTGTGTCGTTGACTGTGTACTGCTCTCTCAACAATGTAATTGCCAGCCGAGATTCAGACCAGGTTCCTTCCTCTTTGTTTTCAAAGTCATTACAGTAACATGACATTTCAGAGCCATTACACAAATATTCCTTTCCAACAGGTGCCTGTGGTTTGTTACCAGAGAGCTTTTGGTGTCAGAACTAACCACTTCATAACAACATCTGCATGACTAAACACCTGAAGAATCCAACCACCACAATTACTGCTCATTATTCCTAATTGTCCATTAAATATATGTTAATATATATATAAACTACCATCTGGAAACATCAATTTACTTTAGTAGCTAACCTACTTAATTATAATTGGAATGCCTGGAGGGAGCATTACGTTCAGCCAGCTCCTGCAAAGATGAAACAGACTTTCATTTCAGGACTGTTTTAATGAACGGAGGGTTAAGAAAATAGAGAGAGAGAGAGAGAGAGAGAGAGAGAGAGAGAGAGAAAGAGAGAGAGAGAAAGAGAGAGAGAGATAGAGAAAGAGAGAAAGAGACAAAGGGAGAGAGAGACAAAGAGAGAGAAAGAGAGAGAGAGAGAGAGAGAGAGAGACAAAGAGAGACAAAGAGAGAGAGAGAGAGAGAGGTGCCCTGCTAATCTGTTCTTCGTTAAAGATATAATTCTTTACTCTACCTGGTAATTGATAGACGGTTCATGGTTTTGTTCAGCCAGGTGCAGATGTTCGGACTAACCTGTGAAGTTTAAAAACCTCTTATGGCTGCGATCCCCGTACAGGGATCAACATCAGGAGAAGTTTCAGAGTGACAACTAAAAATACAACATCGTAACATTAAACATTCTTGAAAATGCAAGTGTCTTACATTCTTCAAAATATTAGAATCTTGGTAATCAAACTACGTTTTCCAATTTAAAATAGCTATTACAGAGAACAAATACCATGTTTTTGTTTGAGAAGAGCGATCAACCAGGTGAAGGTAAAATTATGACTTACATTCTGATATCTTGCTCTCATTTCTCTTCCTGAGGGTCCCAGTGATCAAATGAAGTGCAGTTTTCTTTGATAAGATCCATTTTTCTAGCCTAAAACAAAACATTTTGTAAACCGTTTGTGACGTGAATTCCATCTCTATCAACTTTTTACGGAGCATTCGATGTAATTACACACACTAAACAATCGTTTATCTAGTCATAGTTGGTTTCAGTGCAATCATCTGGATGTTTGCAACACAGCCAAACTTGATTGTTTTTTTTGCGGGGAGTATTGACCGAAGTGAACTGATTTGAAGCCAACGAGCAATGACTTCATTGCGCACCAATAATATCAGCGAAGCTTCGTTGATTGACTGTATTTCTGCCCAATGACCACTGATCTTCTTGAAATCTAGCTGGGTAGATAGCCAATGAATAAATAAATAAAGGTAAATAAAAATGAGCTGAGGTAAACGGCAGTATGTGATGGTTATGGGTTGGACCACCATCCCTTGTTTGAAACGCACGCGTAACAAACTTAATTCTCGCCATTGACCACAGGTCACGCTTATTACACACAGCAGCGTTTTGGAAAGTAGTATTTTGGAAAGTGTTTTTTCAACGATTTCATTGAAGACATCATGGCGAATAAATCAGGAAAAGCGAAGTCCAAGTCTAAGTATACAGATTTGCACCAGATTATCGAAGAGATTGATCGTGAAAGTGAGACAAATTTTTTGTTTGAGAAATCTTTGAGTGTTATGATTGAAACATTGAGGAGCTGTTTCTGCAAGGACAGGACGTACTTCTGGACGGGTAAGTGCTAATGCCGTTTTTTTGTGGGTTTTTTTTTTCAAAAAAAAAATGTATTTTTTTTTTGCAGTTTGCAATGCCCCCTCTACTCCTGCCTCCAGTGGTGTTCATATGCCACAGTTCATTACTGAAGGCATGACTGTGCCTCAGGGCCAAAAGGGCACAGCATGGAGGCATCGTTGTGGTCTGTGTCGCATGAAGTCCCCCATCACCTGCACCACTTGTTCAGTTTGCCTCTGCTTTACATCAGAAAGAGACTGCTATGGGACATGGCACAGGCAGCAAAATATTGTGTAGAGGATTTCCAAACGGTCTACCCCAAAAAAATGTATATATATTTTTTAAATATATATATTTTTTTAATGTTTATATATTTTTTTATGTGTTAGAATTGCTTTTTGATATGTTGTATATAGTTATTTGCACTGTTGTTTATAGTTATAGGTCATTTCACCAATTCGGCCACTTCGGTACATTTGGGCAACTTGTGTGGGACACCAGGGTGACTTCAAATCAATCAAATCAAATTTTATTTGTCACATACACATGGTTAGCAGATGTTAATGCGAGTGTAGCGAAATGCTTGTGCTTCTAGTTCCGACAATGCAGTAATAACAAGTAATCTAACTAACAATTCCAAAACTACTGTCTTGTACACAGTGTAAGGGGATAAAGAATATGTACATAAGGATATATGAATGAGTGATGGTACAGAGCAGCATAGGCAAGATACAGTAGATGGTATCGGGTACAGTATGTACAAATGAGATGAGTATGTAAACAAAGTGGCATAGTATAGTATAAAGTGGCTAGTGATACATGTATTACATAAGGATACCGTCGATGATATAGAGTACAGTATATACGTATGCATATGAGATGAATAATGTAGGGTAAGTAACATTTATATAAGGTAGCATTGTTTAAAGTGGCTAGTGATATATTTACATAATTTCCCATCAATTCCCATTATTAAAGTGGCTGGAGTTGAGTCAGTGTCAGTGTGTTGGCAGCAGCCACTCAGTGTTAGTGGTGGCTGTTTAACAGTCTGATGGCCTTGAGATAGAAGCTGTTTTTCAGTCTCTCGGTCCCAGCTTTGATGCACCTGTACTGACCTCGCCTTCTGGATGATAGCGGGGTGAACAGGCAGTGGCTCGGGTGGTTGATGTCCTTGATGATCTTTATGGCCTTCCTGTGACATCGGGTGGTGTAGGTGTCCTGGAGGGCAGGTAGTTTGCCCCCGGTGATGCGTTGTGCAGACCTCACTACCCTCTGGAGAGCCTTACGGTTGAGGGCGGTGCAGTTGCCATACCAGGCGGTGATACAGCCCGCCAGGATGCTCTCGATTGTGCATCTGTAGAAGTTTGTGAGTGCTTTTGGTGACAAGCCAAATTTCTTCAGCCTCCTGAGGTTGAAGAGGCGCTGCTGCGCCTTCTTCACGATGCTGTCTGTGTGAGTGGACCAATTCAGTTTGTCTGTGATGTGTATGCCGAGGAACTTAAAACTTGCTACCCTCTCCACTACTGTTCCATCGATGTGGATAGGGGGGTGTTCCCTCTGCTGTTTCCTGAAGTCCACAATCATCTCCTTAGTTTTGTTGACGTTGAGTGTGAGGTTATTTTCCTGACACCACACTCCGAGGGCCCTCACCTCCTCCCTGTAGGCCGTCTCATCGTTGTTGGTAATCAAGCCTACCACTGTTGTGTCGTCCGCAAACTTGATGATTGAGTTGGAGGCGTGCGTGGCCACGCAGTCGTGGGTGAACAGGGAGTACAGGAGAGGGCTCAGAACGCACCCTTGTGGGGCCCCAGTGTTGAGGATCAGCGACTTCATGCTAAATGTCATGTAGCACACCCATTCCTGAAGTTATCAGTCTGAAACTTTGCACACCTACAATTGCCCTCTTGTGTTATCCATCAAAATGATCTCCAGCATCCTATCTGACTGTGTGGCTATTCTAGTACATGTGAAAGATGATGCTACAACAATAAAAAACAGAAAACGTATGCTCTTTCTTTCTCTTTTCTTCCATCAGATCTACTGTGTTATATTCTCCTACATTCAATTAACATTTCCACAAACTTCAGAATGTTTCCATTCAAATTATACCAAGAATATGCATATCCTTGCCTCTGGGGCTGAGCTACAGGCAGTTAGATTAGGGTATGTCTTCAGGTGGAAATTGAGAACAAGGGATGCAGCCATAAACAATGAAATGGTCTGTGGTAAACAAGTAAATGTCCTGTGATCGTGTTGTATGAAAGCATGTTGTATGAAAGCACGACACTGTGTTAGTCTAGAGGCAGGTGTTGTGGTGAGGACAGAAAGGATGTGTGGTGATGAATGGGCACTCGACATGTCTTCTGTTCTGTATGGACCACAGCCATGTCAATATTGACCAACTTCTGGGAACGGGAGGACAGTGGTCACTGCTGCACTTTCAATAATGTGGTCATTAAAAAATGTGGGTAGGACAAGAGGATTTTTCAGCTTTTTCCACCAGCAAATTACTTCAAAATGTGGTAATGGCATAGTAATCCTTGCCTTGTAAGGGTAGAAAACCAAAGTGTCCTATGGTAGGGTAAGAAAATTATTTCTGTGAATGTTGACTTGATGCCAGGTGATAAAATGTGTGTTAATCACTGCACACATAAACTAGACTGGTTTGAAATGCCCCAAAAATCTCCAAGTTCTTTGTAAAATACTGAACACAATCCCAGAATTAGGTTGTTTGAAATGGCTTGTTTTCCCAGTGGAGTAGACATCGATTTGGAGGGAGTGTTTGCATTGTTACTTGTCACATACATACTGTATACTTACATATATGTCACCCTTTTGTCAACTTGTCCGCTACTAACATTCCAGTTAGAAACTATCAACACAGGAGAGGAGAGCTGTTAGTGGCCTGTGTTTACTCAGCATAGGGCTTTACCACTCAGTAATGTGACTGAGTCTGTAATACAGTACCTACATGTTTCAAGCAGACTGCCATAGTCCCTGTGCCCAAGAACGCCAAAGTAACCTGTCTAAATGACTACCACCCCGTAGCACTCATGTCTGTAGACATGAAATGCTTTGAAAGGCTGGTCATGGCTCACATCAACACCATCATCCCAGAAACCCTAGACCCACTAGACTTTGCAGGATCAACAGATTTCCCACCTGGACAAAAGGAACACCTACATGACAATGCTGTTAGTTGACTACAGCTCAGCATTCAACACCATCGTGCCCTCAAAATCCATCACTAAGCGAAGGACTATACACCTCCCTCTGCAAATGGATCCTGGACTTCCTGACGGGTTGGCAACACCACATCTGCCATGCTGATCCTCAACACAAGGGCCCCTCAGGGGTGCCTGCTTAATCCCCTCCTGTACTCCCTGTTCACCCATGACTGTGTGGCTACACATGACTCCAACACCATCGTTAAGTTTCCTGACGACACAACGGTGGTAGGCCTGATCACCGACAATGATGAGTCAGCCTACAGGGAGGAGGTCAGAGACCTGGCAGTGTGGTGCCAGGACAACAACCTCTACCTCAATGTGAGCAAGACAAAGGAGCTGATCGTGGACAACAGGAAAAGGAGAGCTGAGCACACCCCCATTCACATCGACGGGGCTGTAGTGGAGCGGGTCGAGAGCTTCAAGTTCCTTTGTGTCCACATCGTCAACAAACTGTGATGGTCCAAACACCCCCAAAAAGTTGTGAAAAGGGCATGACAACGCCTATTCCCCCTCAGGAGACTGAAAACATCTGGGTCCTCAAATCCTCCAAATGTTCAACAGCTGCACCATCAAGAGCATCCTAACCTGTTGCATCACTGCTTGGTATGGCAACTGCTCGGCATCCGACCACAAGGTGCTACAGAGGGTAGTGCGTACGGCCCAGTACATCACTGGCGCCAAGCCTCCTGCCATCCAGGACCTCTATAGCAGGCGGTGTCAGAGGTAGGCCCTAAAAAGACTCCATCCAAGTCATAGACTGTTCCCTTTGTTACTGCACGGCAAGCGGTACTGGAGTACCAAATCTGAGTCCAAAAGGCTCCTTAACAGGTTTTACCTCCAAGCCATAAGACTGCTGAACAGTTTATCAAATGGCTACTATTTGCATTGATCTCCTTTTTACGCTGCTGCTACTCGCTGTTTATTATCTATGCATAGTCACCTTACCCTTACCTACATGTACATGTATTACCCTTGTTAGAAACAAGTATTGAGTTTATTTGTTCTAATTAATTGGTATTAGATTTAAAAGGTGATTGAATTGCTCCCATACTATAATGTTGTTAATACATTTCTTCTGAATACATATTTATTTAATGTATAAGTGAATAGGTTGGTTTACTTTTAACTTTACGTTTTGACTAATAAAGTCGCTTGTTAAGGTGTGGCCAATGGGGGAGTTGACCTGGTTAACGAGAGGCCTGGGGAAAAAGAGAGGGAGAGAGACGTTGAGAAAAGGATGAACGTTACATTATGACCGTTGGTGAAGAAGAATTATACAAGAAGATGATAAAAATAGAACCAAACCCATACATACTGAGTTTTGAAGGGATTTTATAAGAGAGTTGCTATAATTTTATTAAGAAAGACTTAGTAAAGACAGAAGCTACCGTCTCATCGTGGAGGTATTGGACAGCCTTGAGGGTAGCCTAGCATCGTGTGAAATGAATGTGAATGAGAATTGCTTGGGAAAGATTAACCAGTTCATGTTCCCATGGGATATCGGTTACCGCTAAGGAGGACTGTCTGCATTGATAGCTGTGCTTGCTGTGGATCTTGTGAGGAAACCTGCAGGGAACTGCCATACTTCACTGAGGGAATATCCACGAGTAGTGATTAACCACAACGGTGGGGAGCTTCTGGACTTTATGTGTGTCTTCATTTTTTTGAGCTCCAACGCGCGCCAATGTGTTAAGCACGCTTCAAATAATTTGGACATGGGTTGTGCACGACTCTTGGGGTTTAATATTTTGTATTTCTTTTGATGTGGTGCTTTGAAAATGTAATAATACACATCTTGAACCTTGTGTATTTTGCCTTGGTGGAGTCATTTACTGTTTCAATTTAATTTAATGCATGGGAAAGCATATTCTTATACAATAACAAAAATCTATAATCATTACATCCGAAGTTAACACCCTATTTGTCATCACCTTAGATAGTTTACAATAGGATTCTTATTAGAGATGTCCTTCTCACCTAACATCCCGTGTTGTTGAGATACTCTACGTAAATTACGTAAGTTACTTTGTATTTGATATATTATAGTGTATTTTGTTTCATTTAAATTGGTTTTGTATTCATTATCTTACTTACAAAAAAAACCTGCATTGTTGGTTAAGGGCTTGTCAGTAAACCTTTCACATTAAGGTCTTCACCTTCACAATAACATTTGAGTTGAGTTTGGTGCTCTGTCCGAAAATGGCACCCTATCCCCTATAAAGTGCACTACTTTGACCACAGTGCTATGAGTGCACATTGTAGGGAAAAGGTTCAATATCATACTTGGTCTCACAGCATTTCTCAACATGCCTCAGATGTTGAGTTATAGAATAGGAGAGAGGAGATGACTGTAAAACTCACAGTTATCCACCTATTTTACCAAATAGGATTCCTACCATGGTCCCCAGATTACTGTCTACCATGTTCCTCAAGACTGTCTACCATGGTCCCCAGATGACTGTCTACCATATTCCTCACAATACTATCTACCATGGTCCCCAGATTACTGTCTACCATGTTCCTCAAGACTGTCTACCATGGTCCCCAGATGACTGTCTACCATATTCCTCACAATACTATCTACCATGGTCCCCAGATTACTGTCTATCATGGTCCCCACATGACTGCCTAGCATGGTCCCCAGATTACTGTCTACCATGGTCCCCAGAATACTGTCTACCATGGTCCTCACAATACTGTCTACAATGGTCCCCACATTACTGTTTACCATGGTCCCCACATTACTGTCTACCATGGTCCCCACATTACTGTCTACCATGTTCCTCACAATACTGTCTACCATGGTCCCCACATTAGGCTCCACCTCATTCCCTGCAGTTAGTCACCGGCTCTTAAGCACTCGTTACAGAAATCACTTAATGTCGGTTGACGGAAGCTAGCTGCTCTCGACTCCCAGGTGCCAGTTAATTTGTCCAGCTGTGTTGTCTCTGGTTATCTGGGTCTCTATAGGACCTGTTGTCCTCGTAAGCCCCTTGTCTGTCTGTCTCTCTCTTCCCTGGTATCACTGTGTATCTTTAATGCTAAAAGAACCCAGGGCTGATTCAGTGTTCCTGCCAGCTCTAATCTCAGTTAATGTTGTTCTTACTTCAGCCCACAGTTCCTCACCACTCCTCTCCCAACCCAAGTGTTTATTTGGTGAAATCAGGTGTCAACCGCCTACCATCTCACCACACACACGCGCACACACACATACACACGTTAGCTTGCAACAGTGGCTGTAGAGGAGAAACAACAACACCAGAGCCAGTCTACAAGCTGTTCCAGCTGTTTCCCTGTGTTGTGTGTGTTTCGATCTGTGCCTGATGATGTTCATAGACAGGCTCAGCAGCAGCTCCACTCGCTGGGCTGCTGGGAGATGGCTTTGTTAGCTGTGTGTGGGCCACGTCCGCTCTCACCGACACTGTAGTTGATAAATACTGTAGACTTTACTATAGAACCCATGTTTTACACATGTAATAAAACCCATGTTAGCATTTAGTTGGACAGTGTATACCATGTACATAATAATACAACTAATAAAACTAATGTTTGACACATACTATAGAACAAACATTGACCGAAGCTATAAAACCCATATTGACCCATACTATAGAACCCATGTTGACCCATACTATAGAACCAACATTGACCCATACCATAGAACCCAGAACCAACATTGACCCATACTATAGAACCCATGTTGACCTGTACTATAGAACCCATGTTGACCCATATTATAGAACCTATGTTGAACCATACTATAGAAACAACATTGGCCCATACTATAGAACCTAGGAACAGTGGGTTAACTGCCTTGTTCAGGGGCAGAACGACAGATTTTCACTTTGTCAGCTCGGGGGATCCAATCTTGCAACCTTAACTAGTCCAACGCAGTAATGACCTGCCTCTTTCTCGTTGCACTCCACAAGGAGGCTGCCTGTTATGCGAATGCAGTAAGCCAAGGTAAGTTGCTAGCTAGCATTAAACATATCTTATAAAAAACTATCATAATCACTAATTAACTACACATGGTTGATGATATTACTAGATATTATCTAGCGTGTCCTGCGTTGCATATAATCTGACTGAGCATACAAGTATCTGACTGAGCGGTGGTAGGCAGAAGCAGGCGCGTAAACATTCATTCAAACAGCACATTCGTGCATTTTGCCAGCAGCTCTTCGTTGTGTGTCAAGCATTGCGCTGTTTATGACTTCAAGCCTATCAACTCCCGAGATGAGGCTCGTGTAACCGAAGTGAAATGGCTAGCTAGTTAGCGTGCGCTAATTGTCGTTGTGTTGCTGGTTCGAGCCCAGGGAGGAGCGAGGAGAGGGATGGAAGCTACTGTTACACTGGCAATACTAAAGTGCCTATAAGAACATTCAATAGTTAAAGGTTAATGAAATACAAATGGTATAGAGGGAAATAGTCCTATAATTCCTATAATAACTACAACCTAAATCTTCTTACCTGGGAATATTGAAGACTCATGTTAAAAGGAACCACCAGCTTTCATATGTTCTCATGTTCTGAGCAAGGAACTGAAACGTTAGCTTTCTTACATGGCACATATTTTACATGGACATATTGCACTGTTACTTTCTTCTCCAACACTTTGTTTTTGCATTATTTAAATCAAATTGAACATGTTTCATTATTTACTTGAGGCTAAATTGATTTTATTGATGTATTATATTAAGTTAAAGTAAGTGTTCATTCAGTATTGTTGTAATTGTCATTATTACAAATAAAAAAATTGGCCGATTAATCGGTATCCGCTTTTATGGTCCTCCAATAATCGGTATCGGTGTTGAAAAATCATAATCGGTCGACCTCTACTCTCTACCATCTGACAGCTTTAAAAGATTGTAGACCTCCACAATTCTGGTTCATCCTGGGGAGCAATTTCCAAATGCCTGAAGGTACCACGTTCATCTGTACAAACAATAGTACGCGAGTATAAACACCATGGGACCAGGCAGCCGTCATACCGCTACGGAAGGAGACGCGTTCTGTCTCCTAGAGATGAACGTACTTTGGTGCGAAAAGTGCAAATCAATCCCAGAACAACAGCAAAGGACCTTGTGAAGATGCTGGAGGAAACAGGTAGAAAAGTATCTATATCCACAGTTAAACAAGTCCTATATTGACATAACCTGAAAGGCCGCTCGGCAAGGAAGAAGCCACTGCTCCAAAAACGCCAGACTACTGTTTGCAACTACACATGGGGACAAAGATGGTACTTTTTGGAGAAATGTCCTCTAGTCTGATGAAACAAAAATAGAACTGTTTGGCCATAATGACCATCGTTATGTTTTGAGGAAAAATGGGGAGGCTTGCAAGCTGAAGAACACCATCCCAACCGTGAAGCACGGGGGTGGCAGCATCATGTTGTGGGGGTGCTTTGCTGCAGGAGGGACTGGTGCACTTCACAAAATAGATGGCATCATGAGGAGGGAACAGTCAAAGTATTGGAGAGGCCATCACAAAGCCCTGACCTCAATCCCATAGAACATTTGTGGGCAGAACTGAAAAAGCACGTGCGAGCAAGGAGGGCTACAAACCTGACTCAGTAACACCAGCTCTGTCAGGAGGAATGGGCCAAAATTCACCCAACTTATTGTGGGAAGCTTTCAATTTCAAGGAAGCTTTCAATTTCAAGGCAATGCTACCAAATACTAATTGAGTGTATGTAAACTTCTGACCCACTGGGAATGTGATGAAAGAAATAAAAGCTGAAATAAATCATTCTCTCTACTATTATTCTGATATTTCACATTCTTAAAAGCAAGTGGTGATCCTAACTGAGCTAAGACAGGGCATTTTTACAAGGATTAAATGTCAGGAATTGTGAAAAACTGAGTTTAAACGTTTGACTTTAACAGTACCGTAGAGAGCTATTTATAACTTGTCAGAAATGTCCAGATCTACTAGCCTATGTCAGCTAACGTTTTTTTAATTAAAGTTTATAGCCCATATTGTTGTAATTTTTTTCTCACTCAAATATCACATGAATACACATATAGAAATATATAAAAATATATAGAATTGCAAGAAAATTTGCTTAAAATTGCAAAATGTTCTTTGCACCCCATGACAGAATGTGTAGAATTGCAGAAAATAAACTTTAAACCTGCAACATATTATCTCCACCAACAAGAGGGGTTTGAACAGTTTTTGTCATGAACAGTGCCTGTGCCCATAGACATAGACGTGGTGTGTGCGCATGCGCAGAGGGGTGGCGCGGGATGTTTCCCAATGCTGGAAGGGGGTCCCCGAGTGAAAAAGTTTGGGAACTCCTTGGTTAAGCAATCCTCGCATTCACATACCCCTATAGTTCTTTCATGTTATTAACTGAAGCTAGCAAAGTCTACTTCCCTCTCAGACTAGCAGTGAGTTTCCAAAACATTGGTAGTACTAAGATCCCATTTCGTCCATTGCCTAACAAAGGACTTAAGACAAACTTAGTGCTACAAAGGTTTTGGAAACTCAACCAAGATTAGCTCATGATGCTCATCTGAATGGTGACCTAACATGTTCTATCTCTCCATGCTCCTCTTTGTGTCCCAGGTATGAGAGGGATCTGAAGCCCAGCAGCAGCTCTCCCTCTATGGAGGAGGACGAGGGCTTCAGTGACTGGACCCAGCGGCTGGAGAGACGCAGGCAGCAGGCCCAGCGCATGGAGGAGCTCAGTCAGGCCACAGAGGAGCAGGACCAGAGGCCCCTGAATGGTGCCGCAAAGCCCCCCACACCACATACCCTCTCTGGCTCAGCCACCCCCACCACATCCACCTCTCTCCAGCAGAGACACAAGGCAGAAGTGGAGGATGAAGAGGAGAAGAAATGGGGAAGAAGGGAAAGTGAGAGGAAAGGGAGGGAGCGAGAGGAGGAGGTGGTTAGAGAAGAGAGGGAAAGAGAAGAGGAGGCAGAGAAACAGAGGCAGGAGCAGATGAGAGTGCTGAAGAAGAGAGAGGAGGACCAAAGATCTGATGCTGGGGAGAAGGTACTCTTTAGCTTTACTGATTTAAAAAATATATATGTATTGAAATAAAAATTTCAATTATGAATATGATTATTCAAAAATGTATTTTGTTGAAGTAGTCAACTTTGGAGATGTTAAATGTTCTTTGCAACTCCAGGTGAAAGAGAAGCGCAAAGAGGTGAAGGTCTCGTACACATCCAAAGTCGTCCTCCATACAGAGGCAAAGCATGGCAACGTCAACGGAGACACAGCTGGGGAGAAAGTGACATCATACATGGTCAAAACCAAATTAAGGGCTCCCAGGTAAATAATGGAGTATTGTGGTATATGGATATGTCTCACCAGACTTGCTTCCAAATTCAGTTACATGGCAAGCAAATCACATCGCAATTCACATTGTAACTCCTAGATGTTTCACATTCTAAACCATCAGGATGGTGAAAACTATTAGGAGACGGAGACATCTCTTCAAATACTCCTCTTCTATACAGTGGGGCAAAAAAGTATTTAGTCAGCCACCAATTGTGCAAGTTCTCCCACTTAAAAAGATGAGAGGCCTGTAATTTTCATCATAGGTACACTTCAACTATGACAGACAAAATGAGGGGAAAAAATACAGAAAATCACATTGTAGGATTTTTAATGAATTTATTTGCAAATTATGGTGGAAAATAAGTATTTGGTCAATAACAAAAGTTTATCTCAATACTTTGTTATATACCCTTTGTTGGCAATGACAGAGGTCAAACGTTTTCTGTAAGTGTTCACAAGGTTTTAACTCACTGTTGCTGGTATTTTGGCCCATTCCTCCATGCTGATCTCCTCTAGAGCAGTGATGTTTTGGGGCTGTTTCTGGGCAACACGGACTTTCAACTCCCTCCAAAGATTTTCTATGGGGTTGAGATCTGGAGACTGGCTAGGCCACTCCAGGACCTTGAAATGCTTCTTACGAAGCCACTCCTTCGTTGCCCGGGCGGTGTGTTTGGGATCATTGTCATGCTGAAAGACCCAGCCACATTTCATCTTCAATGCCCTTGCTGATGGTAGGCTTTGTTACTTTTGTCCCAGCTCTCTGCAGGTCATTCACTAGGTCCCCTCGTGTGGTTCTGGGATTTTTGCTCACCGTTCTTGTGATAATTTTGACCCCACGGTGTGAGATCTTGCGTGGAGCCCCAGATCGAGGGGCGGCAGGGTAGCCTAGTGGTTAGAGTGTTGGACTAGTAACCGGAAGGTTGCAAGTTCAAACTCCTGAGCTGACAAGTTACAAATCTGTCGTTCTGCCCCTGAACAGGCCGTCATTGAAAATAAGAATTTGTTCTTAACTGACTTGCCTAGTTAAATAAAGGTAAAAAAAATACAATTGAGGGAGATTATCAGTGGTCTTGTATGTCTTCCATTTCCTAATAATTGCTCCCACAGTTGATTTCTTCAAACCAAGCTGCTTACCTATTGCAGATTCAGTCTTCCCAGCCTGGTGCAGGTCTACAATTTTGTTTCTGGTGTCTTTTGACAGCTCTTTGGTCTTGGCCATAGTGGAGTTTGGAGTGTGACTGTTTCAGGTTGTGGACAGCTGTCTTTTATACTGATAACAAGTTCAAACAGGTGCCATTAATACAGGTAACGAGTGGAGGACAGAGGAGCCTCTTAAAAAGAAGAAGTTACATGTCTGTGAGAGCCAGAAATCTTGCTTGTTTGTAGGTGACCAAATACTTATTTTCCACCATAATTTGCAAATAAATTGTTGAAGTGTACCTATGATGAAAATTATAGGCCTCTCTCATCTTTTTAAGTGGGAGAACTTGCACAATTGGTGGCTGACAATACTTTTTGCCCCACTGTATATCCACCTTTGTTCCTCCATGCAGTTATCCTCCATCTCCCTCCATCTCTCCCAGGGCTGTGGTACAAATGGCAGCTGCAGAGGCTGAGGAGGAGGCCATCTTGGAGACAGAGGCCAAGCTGGAGAAGATCCGACGGAGCCATGCGGAGAAGGAAAACCAGGAGCTTGAGCAGCTCAAACACAAGCAGGCTGAGGCCGAGCAGGAGCTAGAGGAGCTGAAGAGGAGGAGGGAGGAGAGACGCCAGGTCAGGAAGGAGGAGGAGCGCAGGAGCAGAGAGGAGGAGCAACAGCGTCTAGCCAAGGAGGAGGTGATGGTCAAATACTTTGTAGACATATTATGATGCCCACGGCCTTAAGATACACACACACAGAAATAGATTAAATTGTGATGGGCATTCCGAGTCTTTTCATTGAGCCGGATCATTTGGCTCAGTTCACCTAAAAGAGCCCTTCATTTACAGTAGCTCCCAAATGGCTCTTTGTTCAGTAGTGCTTAAAAATGTACTTAGAAGCATGAAAAAGTAGGAAATTGTGAATGTAAACCGTAAAATCTGTCTACCATTATGTCCGATCGTGAAATGTGAGTTCAAATTCATTTTTACCTGACCAAATTATTAGATCGCCTGCCAATAAAACAACAATCATTTTTTAAAGCACTGCAAAAATGTGCATGGACCTGAATGAGGTGCTCTCCCACTATCTATTGTTCCTGTAGTGAAAATGTCCTTCAGGGAATATTTTTTACAAGTTATCTACAGTTAATCGTTGTCTGGCTCTTTCACCGATTTAATTTCTGAAGTCCACCAAAAGATCTGTTTAAAAAGAGTTGTTCATTCACAAATGACCCATCACTATGTTAAACACATACATCGCACATGCAAAAGGAGCTTTAAATCAGCTAAGCAGCTATTATTATTTTATGTGTTATTTTTTATTGAACCTTTATTTAAACTAGGCAAGTAGGTTAAGAACAAATTATTATTTGCAATGGCCTACCAAAGGCAAAAGGCCTCCTGCGGGGATGGGGGCTGGGATTAAAAATACAAATAAATTGTAAAGCCTACTATAAGATATACAGCAGCTGAATGTAGCACTCACTAAATGAGCCACCCCTTTGCCTTATAAGCTCTCAAACAGGAGTCTATTATACATTATAATGTAGCTATTTTCACACGTGGTACACTCTTAGAAAAAAAGGTGCTATCTAGAACCTAAAAGGGTTTTCAGGCTGTCCCTGTAGGACAACCTTTTGAATAACCCTGATTTGTTCCTTGTAGAACCTTTTTAGTTCCAGGTAAAACCCTTTCAGGTTCTATTGGGAAACCTTTCCACAGAAGGTTCTACACTGAACACAAGAGGGGTACCTGAAACGATAAAGGGTTCTACCTGGAACCAAACTATTTTCTCCTATGTGGACAGCCGAAGAAACCCTTTTGGAACCCTTTTAACTAAGTGTAGACAATTGTCTTCTCTTCTTGGGCAATACCGAACCATTATGTCTTCATGTACAGGGGGAGAAGAGGAGGATGAAGGAGGACATAGAGAGGAGGAGGATGGAGGCAGCAGAGCGGATGAAGAGCCTCAGTACCTCCAGCGTAGACGGAGATGAGATGTTTAGCTCGCTCAGTCCCAAAGGCTCCATCTACAAGGTAGCTAACTTGTCTGTCTCCTCTGTCTATGTAGCCACGGTTTGTCGTCATTGCCCATGGTCATATATGACAAGTACGGTTCTTATGATATGATAATGATACCTTTGTTTTCAGCATTTTCCCCAAAAAATAAATTGCTCAAAAATACTAAAATGTGACTTTATACCATCTTTACAGCCATTGTGTTCAGTTTAAGCCTGTAAGTTGCATGTGTGTGTTTTAAATGTCAGAATTTGCCACAGTCTCCACCACAATGCTTGTAGTGTGATCAGGTCACACACATTTACATATGGGTTTGCGATCACTGTGTGTGTTTGTGTGTGTGTGAGACATGTGCAGCTTTGAAGTCGATCAGTATTCACTGTTTTGTGTCAATACCACCAGATCCCTGTCTGTGTGATGTTAATTTGCTCTGACAGCATGTCTCTACATACATACTATGTCACAGTTTTTCAGCCCAAGGCCAAACGGTCACTGTGACAGCCTGTGTTTACACTGTTCTGTGTTAATGTCCTTAACTCCTTCCATCTCGCTCTATAAAAAGTAGGGTAGTAAGTCATTCACTTAGTTAATATACAGATATTCTGTATACAGATTAGAGGTCGACCGATTAATCAGAATGGCCGATTAATTAGGGCCGATTTCAAATTTTCATAACAATCGGAAATCGGTATTTTTGGATGCCGATTTTGCCGAATTAAAAAATGTATATATATATATATATATTTTACACCTTTATTTAAGAACACATTCTTATTTTCAATGACGGCCTAGGAACGGTGGGTTAACTGCCTTGTTCAGGGGTAAAACAACAGATTTTTACCTTGTCAACTCTGGGATTCAATCTTGCAACCTTACGGTTAACTAGTCCAATGCTCTAACCACCTGTCTCTCATTGCACTCCACGAGGAGCCTGCCTGTTACGCGAATGCAGTAAGCCAAGGTAAGTTGCTAGCTAGCATTAAACTTATCTTAGAAAAAACAATCAATCAATCATAATCACTAGTTATAACTACACATGGTTGATATTACTAGTTTATCTTGCGTGTCCGGTGTTGCATATAATCGATGCAACGCTGGGGGATGATTTAACAAAAGCGCATTTGCGAAAAAAGCACAATCGTTGCACGACTGTATATATTGTATATGTTGTTAAACCTGCATATTTAGCTAAAATAAATCCAGGTTAGCAGGCAATATTAACCAGGTTAAATTGTGTCACTTCTCTTGCGTTCATTGCATGCAGAGTCAGGGTATATTCAACAGTTTGGGCCGCTTGGCTCATTAATTATTATTATTATGTTTGTAATTAAGTCTATGATTTGATATTTGATAGAGCAGTTTGACTGAGCGATGGTAGGCAGCAGAAGGCTCGCAAGTATTCATTCAAACAGCACTTTTGTGCGTTTTGCCAGCAGCTCTTCGCTAGCACAGCGTTGTTTATGACTTCAAGCCTATCAGCCTAATTGCTGGTGTAACCGATGTGAAATGGCTAGCTAGTTAGTGGGATACGCACTAATAGCGTTTCAAACATCATTCGCTCTGAGACTTGGAGTAGTTATTCCCCTTGCTCTGCAAGGGCCGCAGCTTTTGTGGAGCGATGGGTAACGATGCTTCGAGGATGGCTGTTGTCAATGTGTTCCTGGTTCGAGCCCAGGGAGGAGCGAGGAGAGGGACGGAAGCTATACTGTTACACTGGCAATACTAAAGTGCCTATAAGAACATCCAATAGTCAAAGGTTAATTAAAATGGTATAGAGAGAAATAGTACAATAAATACTATATTAACTACAACCTAAAACCTATTAACTTGGAATATTGAAGTCTCATGTTAAAAGGAACCACCAACTTTCATATGTTCTCATGTTCTGAGCAAGGAACTCAAACGTTAGCTTTTTTACATGGCACATATTGCACTTTTACTTCTCCAACACTTTGTTTTTGCATTATTTAAACCAAATTGAACATGTTTCATTATTTAAGGCTAAATAGATTTTTATTGATGTATTATATTAAGTTAAAATAAGTGTTCATTCAGTATTGTTGTAATTGTCATTATTACAATATATATATTTTTTTTTTAAATTGGCCGATTAATCAGTATCGGCTTTTTTGGTTCTCCAATAACCGGTCATCCTCTAATACAGATACAGATAGACTGGCGGCAGGGAGCCTAGTGGTTAGATTGAATCCCCGAGCTGACAAGGTAAAAATCTGTCCTTCTGCCCCTGAGCAAGGCAGTTAACCCACTGTTCCCTGGTAGGCTGTCATTGTAAATAAGAATTTGTTCGTTAACTGACTTGCCTAGTTAAATAAAGGCTAAATTAATTTTAAAACTAATAATAGTTCAAAATGTGTTTCCATGGGTTCATTTGTTTGGATTTTAGCATTTACACTGCATGGCATGTTGTGAAGGATTGAGTATAGTACTGTACTCCTGCTTCTTGTATCATTTCATTAGACTTGTTGCCTGTCAGATACATTCCACAGGATTTATAATCCACTCCGATCCCATTAGGATATGTAGCCTAATCACAGTTACTGGCTTTGTGTTCTGCCAGGAGATTCCAGTAAGGACCCTAGATAACCTTTTAGAGCTGGATGTCATTTCTAACACCCCAACCCTATGAGCTTGCTTTATGAGCCTGGCTCAACTCTGACTTTAATGTATCAGTCAGATCATTGAGATAGCTAATTACATTTTTACAACCAGATGCATATATCATGTAGCTCTCATCTGTCGTAAATGCACTCGCTGCATGTAGCATTCAGTCTCCTTATTGTCTCCTTGACAGGCAACAAGTTAAGCTACTGATAATATTATGTTTCCATCCACTATCTCTTTAATATTACGTTTCCATCCACTATCTCTTTAATATTACGTTTCCATGCACTATCTCTTTAATATTACGTTTCCACCCACTATCTCTTTTATAATACGTTTCCATCCACTATCTCTTATTTTCACTTTCTAACCCGACGGGGTTGCTGTGGTGGTGTCCTTGGGCCTTGGTCCTTAGTGCTGTCATGAGATTCCCTCTGATTGTGTGTGTAATTTTAGAGAGAGAATGAATAGAGTTTGACAGGAGAAAATGCATGCTCTGTGAGTTGGGGTCGACATGTTGTGCTATTTGATTCAGGTTCGGGGCTGAACAGTAACATAAGGGATCCTTCTGTGTGGGAGGAACCAGAGCTTGGTGCTGGATCCTTTGAAGTATGACCTCTTTGGCAAGCAAGGGTAGAGGACAGGACATTATGACCCTGCCTCAAACTAGAACCCCTCTCATACAAATATTAGTGTTTTGATGAATTATTAACCTAAGACTTGCAATCCCAAACACATTTTCTTTACTATGATTCAGTCTGTAATGCAGTAAATACACAGATTCAAGGTAAGGAATGGGTTTTGGAAGCCTTCCCACACCCTGATTTCATTATAACTATGCCTGCAGTAAACCTTGGATTAAGGCAGAGTTAGCTTGAATCTCTGTCTGGTAATATAAATGGACAGATACAGGCAGATGGAGACAGTTGATAAAGACCAGTAGAACATTGCTCTGTTTGACTTGGAAGAGATCTTTACTGTGTCAGGCTAAATCCAGGGCTGTGATTAACATCACACTGATCATGAGAATCCCCAGTCTGACAATTCTAGAAGTCATGGAACACTTCACTGTTCTATTCTAATTCCAAAACAATCCCCTTCAACATCCTCTTCATATTTTTCAGATCACAGAGCGAACGGAATCCTTGAACCGATCCCTAAAGAAAAGGTGAGACATTTTCACAATGAATCTCTCAAAGCAAACAAACAAATTCCACACCCTATGTTGTTTAAATTGTACTCTCACAGTTTCTTTCTAAATCTTGGTTGCAACTTGAAGTTTACCAAAGTCGCACTGGGCCCCCCTGAGGAAGCCTGGATGGAGAGGTGCTATCTATGGCAGAACAGCAGTTATGCCGTCTAAATGGCTGGTGTGTAAAAGTAAACATAGAAAAAGAGGGCCAGTGGTGACCTCTAAACCTCTCTCAGTGCATCACCTTTGTCAACCTGGGTGATTTATGGCTTGGTTAACTCTGACCAGATGTGGGGGCTGGAGCCTGGGCTGGCTGGGTTCTCTCTGATGGCTGGTGAGCTATAGCTCTGGACTGTGGGACTGCTGTGTGGCTCCATGCAGTCTGACCACAGTAGTCAGTTATCAGTGGTAAAAAGCTCTGAGCAGTTGAAGTAGTAGAGGCCAGGTCCGGATTAAATGAATATGGAGAGTGTGAATGAAAACAGGGCGTAATAACGACTTTATCATCCAGGTGCAGGTTTGAGATCTGAAGAATTGAGTGTGACATCATGTTTTAGTCTAGGACGGAGAGTTTAGTGACATCACTAGTGACAGTCCTTTGATGTGGGTGTTACACACCCGTGTTGATGTGTGTAAAAACACTATTAGACCAAATCAAAGCATTCTGGAGAAGAAGTTATGGGTGACAGACAGACGGCTTCCTTCGCCCCTTTACTTATAACAGCCTTCTCTCATGCAGTTAGAAAGCATGACATCATTTAGCCAAGCCAATTTGAACGTCTTTGCAGAGCAAAAGATTTGTGGGCCGTTTATCATGTTAAAGCAATCGTGCCATGCCTAAAGAAGCTATTTAATTTTCAAACTAGCCAGCCCTATCAGGCTAATGGCTCATGCCTTTCACGGGTGTTCTCTTACTAATATAAATAGATTTGGGGGCCATTTTGAAATGCAGGGAATAAGCTCATCATTTTCAGATGGACCCACCTATTTGTTTTTGTTATTAGCGTATATGTCTGACTTTAGCTCTGTATCTAATTGCAGTGCAGATTCAAATGGCTCATTTTACCAAGGGGGTGTATCTCCACACTGGGCAAAAACGAATTGAATCAACTTTGTTTCCACATCATTTCAGCCCAAAGATTATATGTGATCAACGTGGAAAACTGATTGAATTTGAAAAAGTCATTGACGTGAGAAAATTTTGTCTGTTTTTCACCCAACTTTTAACCTAAATTCAAAAACATGGTGGACATTTTTTTGTTGATTTCACATTGAATTCATAGAAGTTGACAACTTAAACAGATGTAAATTAAAACTAGACATTGAACTGACATCTGTCCCCAGTAGAATATTTTAATAGGGGAGTGAAAGGATGATCCGTGCTCACTTGCAGGCCTGTTGCCAGTCAGATGAGATAGTAAAACGTTATTGTTTTTCTTCCCCCAACCATTTGTCCTCCTGTGTTGTATTTCACTCTCCTCTGACTGAGCGTCTCTATTTTGGATACAGCAACAGCTTCAAGAAGACACAGCCCCCTGTTCTCCTCGCCAAGATCGATGACAGGCTGGAGCAATACACCACCGCCATTGAGGTTAGCTCCCACCTTGTTTCTGCCCCTCCCTCTGTCCCGACATTCAGAGGCCCCATTGGTGGGGGGGCTGTGATGAAGGCTTTCATCTGGTGACTATTCAGCCAGACTTCTCTGCCACCTTCTCTGCCTCTCTATAGGTGACACACTGTGTCAGTCTCACACATACATAATTATATTATACCTCAGCCTCAGACTCATATCAACCTTATAAGACTCATATCAATAAAGTAACCAGGTTTCCATCCAACCTTTTTATGCGAGTAAAGTACGTCGGATAAAACATATCACGACAGGCCTGACGGACACAGCAAATTTGTCTGCAAACTTTCCAAATGTCAACAAAACGAAATATGCTAGATAAGGTGGGATCTTTTTGTGTCTGTAAAATTAATTATGCGAGAAATGGCTGTGGAAACGCCTTTATGCGCAAATATTGATATAATAACCATCATATCGAAGTAAACTTGGAGTCACGCGATGATGTGTTTTGTGGTCGTCCCACTCTGACTCCTTGGGAAAGCATGCAGTTTTTTGGGGCTACTGTAGAGTCAGATGAGCTTCACAGTCATGAAAGTGCACAGTGATGAGATTGATGCTCCTCTACAATAAATATCGAGGGTCTTATTCTGGGGACACGATGATCAATGATTGACTGTAGACTATACCTGCACTGTAGACCAGAGTGGGCTACATAATTCAATATTTTCTACCGACAAAACCATCAGTAGAGTTAAATGCGATGGAAACCCATTTACCTTGTATGTTTTATTCGGTACAGGGGAATTAAACTGCAAAACAATATTTGTATGTGCACTATGTCATCACACACAGCCTTTCATCTGCAGTGTCAGTTTGATAGATACACCCCTCTGGTGGGATTTTAGAATATTTGCGTGAAAATCGGTCAACAATTGTATGGAAACCTGTCTGTATCAGTGTTCACACATCAAAGTCAGTCACGTGGCCTTAGTCAGGCCCAGTCCGTCAAACCACCTGTCTACTCTATAATTTGGGAGAGGATTGATGGGCAGTTGAGGCTAGACTGAGCTTGCTTTCTCATCTCCTGAGTGGTGCCTGAGTCATACTATAAGTACATGGGAGTAGTTGTGTGTGTGTGAGGCCCTCCTACTGCTCTCCCATGAAGTCCCTATTGCATCATCAGATCACTAGCATGCCATGTTTACTTTGTTTCTAAACTTTGTTACTCATTGTGTCCACTGTCTCATCAGCCCAGTCAAGCAATTTATAAACTTGATCTCCGCTATAAAAAGCATCTAGACATTATCTCACATTTCTTTTAGACTTTTTAAGTGAACAAGCTTAATAAATATGCTTTTTGATCTGGAATTCTGTTATATGCAAATTCCATGCAAATGGTCAATAAAGTATATTGTATCGTTCTGTTGTGTAGTACTCCCAGGAGGTCAAGGCAACCAAACAGGGCCTGACGGACATCCCCATGTCACCTGAGCCAGTGTCCTCCAAGAAGAACTTGTTTGAGGCTGGAGAGGCCTGGAACCAGAGCCTGGCCAAAGGCACACCACCCAAGGCAAGGAAACACCCCCATAACGTTACATACACATTAATGAATAAAGTCAAAGAAGTCTAAGTCATTTGCACGCTCACCAACGACTGGACATTAATCACCCAACAACATAAATAGAACCTTATGGATACAAAACATGAATGCTCTTTACATTCAGTAGCTGCCTGGAGTTATACTGTAGACTGGAGACACAGAAATCTACCTAGCTCTCTTTCAAAAGACATTTACACATTGCGCAGATGTCTAATTATATCTGTCCCAATGCTCCTCTCCATGCTATTGTATGGTTGTGATCTCACACCTTTGTCACAGCCCCCTCTCTCCCCGATGTTTTTAATTACTCTATCCCATTCCTCGTGTGCAGGCCAGGGTTTTTTGAAATAACCAGAAAGGCATGGCAGCTTGACCCTGGGGCGAGAGGAATAACAAACAGCATGTGAGCCACGGCGGTATAGATCTGAGGCCCTTATGGCTGTTGTTTATTTTAACTCTACCACAAATGTGTGGTTTCCCCCCATCCCGGGTATTCCATAGCATGTACAGATGTTGGATCCTAATTTGAGCCAGGTTGTTACAGCAGGTTTTTTTTTTGCAGCAACAGGAAATGTGAGTTATTATGTGGATTCAAATTAATGGACATTATTGTAGGGGCTGATACATTTTTTCATAAGGGAAAATCAAGTCTGAAATTTCAAAGTAGAAATTACAAACTTCAGAAGCATTTTTAAACCTCAAATATACTACAAGTTTTACATTTCCTGCATTGCTGGAAAGTTATCCTGCAACAGGGCGATCAAATTAAGATCCTACATCTGTAGCAGTAGCTGCTAACCTGCCCCCAGAGATACAGTATGTCTTCCCCTTTCTAGCACCATGCTAACGGCTTTCACCGCAGGAGTAGCCCTAAAGAAAACAAACCTAAAGGCTGATGGACCAGACAGGCTAGTTTGAAAGAAGTTGAGTGAGAGGAAAATGGAGAGTAAATTACAGAAGAGAAGTTTCATGGCAGTCTGGAGGATGCAGCCACAGGGTAGCAGTCTTGCACTACAGATGTAGGATCTTAATTTGAGCCAGTTTGCTACAGCAGGAAAATAATCCTACAGCGAGAGGAAATGTGAATTATTATGTGGATTATAATTAATGGGCATTATTGTAGGGGCTGATACGTTTTTCGAAATTACAAACTTCAAAAGCCTTTTTTAACCCCAAATACACTGCAAGTTAAACATTTCCATTGCAGGAAAGTTCCCCTGCAACAGGATGATCAAATGAAGATCCTACATCTGTAGCCTAATGGTGTATAACCTGGGAGTCACGCTTATGGATGAAAATAGAGCTGCCTAGTCTCTGTACCCAAATCTTGTGTGTGTGCTGGACAGCTACATTTATCTGTAACAAGGAATGCCTAAGGAATGGAACTGTCTTGTTGAGCGCCTGAGTGGAAATATGTGTGTGTGTGTGTGTGTCAGCAGGATGCTGAGAGTCTGAAGGTGGGCGTGGCGGACATGATCACCCAGTGGGTGAAGGGGAACCCAGATGGCACCAGCAGGAGCTCCCCCTCAAGACCAGCTGTAAGTCTCGCTCAGAACAGTTGTGTACAGTATATAGTGTATATGGGTATACATTTACTGTATGTGGCTCTGCATTTCACCAGTTTCATACATTACCGCCAACCTCTTCTCCGTCACTACTCTCTAGCACTGGCATCGCCTTCACAGAAGTGGCTTCTGGTTCAACAATGTAGTAAGAAGTCACACGGGGTGTCTCATCCCCTTCAGAGAGACTGAATCATCTTCATCAAAATACAGCATCTGTGTATCTACTTCCTTTACTTTCATTCCTCATTCGTGTTATTTCAACTGTCTTCACGTCTTCCCTTAAAGTAACTGTTCTACATGCAAGTGTTTGTAGTACAGCTGTGCACCAGGCATGCAGAGAATCAGTGACGTGTGCGTGCAGTCAGCCTTATCCAAGGCTGCCATCTAGTGGGGTGTAGAGTTCTATTGTGGAGGTTCAGAACAGTGGGGGCTGCTGACGGCTCATAACAATGGCTGGAACGGGGGGGCGAAGGGAGTGGCAATTAACCATGTGTTTGACGTATACTCCAGCCATTACCATGAGCCCGTTCTCCCCAATTAAGGTACCACCAACCTCCTGTGGTTCAGAACCAAAGCCACGAAGGTTCCTTATCTTGCATGGCTCCAAAAACCATTTTATATAAAACTCCAGAAAGCATTTGAAGAGTTGCTGTTTGGTGCTGTTCATTCCCCAGGATGTAAAAGCTGGTGACGTGATGCAGAAAAAGAACATGTGGGAGATCATTGGAGAAACATCCCCTGGGATTTCAGGAGCAGTGGCAAAGGTGAGCGTGCTCACACACACACACGCTCACACACACACACACATCAATACAAACGTACAGTATTTGAATATTCTGTTTCAAACTTAGTGTATAATATATACTGTGAGCAAATTCTCACTGTTCTAAATCAGTCTATGCTTTTCAGGGCAATGCATCTGGTAAAAAGTACAAATTTGTGATGACTGCTCATGGCAAATATGAGAAGATTCCTGTTGATGATGATGATGATGAAAATATGGATGAATACACGAATGGAAAAGCAGGTGAGATGACTGGGTTTAGAAAACAATTATACATTTTAAAACATTAGTGTAAATACCATAATAGTCCAATAATAACTAGTCTTTTCTGAGGCAAAAAAACACCTTTTTATTCTGCTGGTCCTGCGGATAAAAATAAAACATTTAAATCTACAAAATACCAGCTACAATTAAATAGCATGACTTCTATCAAACACCAAAGGGCAATAGCCCTTGATCTGCCCGTTATCTTCACTACAGAATTAATTCTCTCTATTTAATTGTATAGCTCAAGATGAACTTTCTATGTCAAACATTAACCAACATAAAAAATGTTCTATTCAAACTTTTTTATTTTCTGTTTTATCAAAAATATATAGAAAATAACATTTACTGTAAACTTACGCAGCAAAATCTCAGATTCCAAAGCAGTTGATCATCACTCTGTCAATAACAGACAATGTTCTTAATCTTTTTAATATAGACATGCATGAAAGAAAAACGCAAAGCACCTACAACAAGCTGACGAACCTACAGAAACTCAAGGTCAAATGTCACTCTCAGTTCTTGACCCTTCCGGAGCCCTCGTTTGAAAGCTGTGTATTTGAAAACTGTGTGTGAAACATGATATTTCAGTCTATTTTACTTTCACGTTAATCCTGCATTGATGTCAATGGGAGATTCGTGGATCTCCAGTTAGGATTTGGCCTTAGGGACTTCCTGTATACATTTGTCTTAGCGTCTGTCGTCACTGCCTTCCATATCCCACAACCCCTTTCCCTGACCTCTTATCCACCCACACCAACAGTCAAACACATCCTTCATAGAGCTGACTTGTCCCCCACAGGAGTTAGCAACCCTATTTCTCAAATAACACTCTCACTGACCTGTAGTCCAAAAAAGGGAAGGATACCAAGCTGGTATAAGCATCTGCAGGCTACTCAAACATTCTAAAAAAAAAAGTATCACCTGAATATCTAGTCTATTTGAAAGCACCATTAAATAGCACCATTTTGGGAAATATACAGTCCTACTTCACTACTACTTTCATCCTCTCCTCTTTTTTTCATCCATCTTTGGAAACATTTCTCTAAATGCCCTGGAGTCAAGTTTCTTCAGATGCCCAAAACCTGCATCAATACAGTCTATAGGCTCTACACTCATCTGCGATTTCAAGACACGTACTATAACTGAGAGTTATCGTTTTTAGTAAATGGTGTACCTAAGTACATTACACTACAGTCTCAGGACCCCTTCTGAAAAATAATCTCATTGTCCTATCAGGGTTCAACAGTGGACAAAAAAATTAACTCAGAGATTAACTTAATCCTTGTACATTTTAATCTCACGAGATGTCTAAATTATTTTAAAACAACAATACATTTTCCCTTATCCTCTGATTGTCAAGGTAATATTTTCATATTATCAGAGAAAGAGACATTCACACAAATGTGTAACATAGTCAGACGACAAAACAATCAGTGCTCAAAATGCAACATGGTGCATTTATCAAGTATAAAGTTAAGACCACATTCTCTATGAGACTGTCTTAAATATTGTATCCTGTGTCAAGCCGAGAGATGGGAACTGTACATTATGACTACCATTTCTACACCAGTGCACATAAAACATTTAACAATAGAATTTTTCAAAATGTTCTTCTCAGTTTAATCTTTACCAGTCCAAAAATACATGGTTTAAGGACAAGTGAACCCTCTAGCTGTTCTGTTAAAGTCTTTTGGTTCCTCATCTTTATTTTTACGCCCTATGAGACCCATCTCAAACACTGTCGAAATTTTAGTTAGTGGCCTTGACGCAGCCTCTCTTAGCCTTTTGGCATCAAACTTTGGGCTGAAAAGGAGAACAGGCAGACGATGGGCGAAGGATGGGATTTCTTTCCCTGCATCCTTTGGCTGCTCTTTCCTCTCCTCCTCACTTTTGCTGGCTTCAATCACCTGCATAATCTTCTCTTTAGTGGAGAACATATCGAAGAGAAGAGAATCCCACTTCTTCGCTGCCTTGGGAGGATCGTCAGCTGTTACGGCTGCCACCATGTCTTTAAATAACACCTTTTCATCCTTTTTCACTTCACCTCCTTCCTGCTCAGTCACCTTGGCGGTTTCTTTCTTAGGATCTGATTCTGTGAACATAGGTGGTTCTTCTTCCACTACCATGTGCTTCTTGAGCCGTGACCAACCACTGAGTTTAGACTTCATCATGCCCTTTGGCTTTTGGATCACTTTAAGAAGAGGTTCAGCTGCTGGGAAAGAGTCTTTCCTCTCTTCCTTCTTCTCTGTCAATGGTGTGGTTGGAGCTGATACCACCTTTTCAGGTTTGGCTTCCTGGTTATTCTTTGGTTTAGCCGGCAACAAAAGATTCTCAGGAGATGCAGTCTTTGCAAGTGGAGAAGAATTGGTTGGCTTTGTCCCTACTGGTTTAGCCTCAGAGGTTGCTTTGGTTGGCATTTTAGGCTCTGTTGATTCCTTCAACTCTTTCTGTTGCACCACACTGGCTTTAGCCACAGGAGATTCTGTTTTTGAGAAAGGAGGTATTGTCTTGCGTTGGGTTTCTGGGGTGGGTGTCTTGGGTTTTGGGTAAACTCCATAAGTTGGTGTCTTCACTGGGGTTTTAACCTCTGGTGTTGGAGATTTAGCCCATGGTCTTGTGTTTGCCACAGTTTTAACCTTTGGCATTTCAGCAATGGGAGTTGATATTTTGCTGGTCACAGCTGTGGACACTCTTGTTTCTGAGACCTCTTCAGCTTGTGTAACAACAATGGTTGGAAGCGGAAGCTTAACTACTGTCATGGATACTATGGCCTCACTTGGAATAGTTTTTTCCAGTTCTTTGAAGGGTGCTTCCTGGTTTGACACCTCGGGCAAAGGATATGATTTTACAGGTAACTCTTGGGTAGGTGTTTTAGATGCTTCTAGCTCTTGGGTTTTAGATTCCTCTTGAGTCGGCGTCTTAGACCTGGATATTCCAAATAAAGGTGAAAAACTTTGGATTCCACCATGGGCAACATATGCAGCAGGAGTCAACCCATAATAGGTATGGCTTGGTTTAGGATCCACATATGTTGGTGTCTTGGGCCTTTGAAATCCTATAGATGATACCCCAGCTGTGGGAGTCTTTGGTCTTTGATACCCTGCTGGTGGTTGTGGTTTTTGATACTCAATTGTTGGAGTCATAGGTTTATGCCCTTCATTGGTGGGAGTCTTGGGCCTTGGATACCCATCTGAGGGTGCTGTAGGTTTTGATGTTTCTTTTGTTGGTGTCTTGGGTCTTTGGTACCCATCTGTGGGCGCTGTAGGCTTTAGTGTGACAATTGTTGGAGTCTTGGGTCTTTGGTACCCATAGGAGGGTGCAGCAGATTTCGGTGTGATATCTGTTGGAGTCTTGGGCCTTTGGTACCCAAATGTGGGTGCAACACCTGTTGGAGTCTTGGGTCTTTGATAGCCTAATAGATCTGTCGGGGTCTTTGGTCTGGCAGACTCAACTACAGGATTTTCGTGTCGAGGAGCCTCTGGTTTTGAAGTGTTCTGAGGAGGTGATTTAGCTGTGGGAGTCTCTTTTGACGTCTCTTCCCCATTCAGAGTTCTTGCACCTAGAATAGTTGAAGATGATTTTGAAGGGTCAGACAAAGACTGACAGGCAGCATTAGTACCAGGTGTTGGTGTGTTAGATATCTGTGCCTCTGTAGTAATGGGTGATACAGCGAATAAAAGTGGGTTGGTTCTTGATATTTCAAAAACAGGTGTTTTGGCACGGGACACATGAAATGAGGGTGTCTTAGGGCGACCTAAAGGAGTTCTTGGTGTTAAAAAATCATGAGTTGGTGTTTTAGCTCTTTTCACTTCAGATGTAGGCGTTGCACTCCTTTGGAGTCCAGGTGTCGGTGTTAAACCTCTTTTTACCCCGGATGTAGGTGTTGCACTCCTTTTGATTTCAGCAGTTGGTGTAAAAGCTCTTGTGATTTCTGATGTGGGTGTTATACTCAGAGATAATGCGTCTGCAGTAGATGTCTTTGATCCAGTATAATCATGGAGGGGGGACATAGATGCTGTATAGACCCTAATTTGAGGGACATCAAACATCGATTTGGGTGCTTTTAGTGCAGCTTCGGTAGCTTTAAAACGTGGACTTGGACTTTTGCGGTGTATTACTACTGGGGCTATTCGCAGAGTAGGTTGTGTGGCAGCAGGAGTGACTGTGACAAGAGCAACTGGAGCACTGAGTGGATGAGGTACTGAAGCAGTGACTGGAGGAGCAATTTGAGCAGCAGCTGTCGTTGTCACGTCAAGCACAGAGGACGTTTGCTCAGGCATTTTGGGTGCCAATTCATGCAAGGCTGGCCCTGGAGCGGCTGACGGGGGTGTTGGAGTAAATGTGTAGAGTGGGGCCACATATTGGGGGAAGGTGGGGGCTGGAGCAGCATACAGCTGTGGGGCGAACCTTGCTGTTCCACCAAAAGTGGCTCCTCGTTGCTGTGGATAAGGGGATGCCACATGACGATAGACTGGCCTGACAGAAAATCTGGGGTGCTGTGTGTAGAAGGATGCCTCTGGAGTTTTGGGAGGGGTTGAGTGGTCACTGTGCTCCAAGTCAGGACTTGCTTCATTCACAGGAGAGAGGCTTGAGCGGAAAGGGACAGGTGTCTTTGCGATCTCAGGAGCGGCTTTTTTCTTGATTTTTTTCTCCGTTTTCTTGAGTAGTTTCTGGAGTCTAGCATTTTCCTTGCCAGGCTTGGGCAGTAGAGCTGGAGGGTACTGCTGGAAAAGCAGGCCTGGTTCATTGACATTGCTATAACTGGCAGCCATGAGCAGTTTAAACCCCTGAAAAAAATACAGGACAGTGTGAGGCATATTTATTTGGTTATCAATGATACAGTAGCCAATTGTTTTAAAGGAAGAGGGGCAGTGTTCAATCAATTCAACTTCTCCTTACAGCTGCTCTCCGCCACCACCTCGGCCCATGGTATAGATCAGTGGCTGAACTATACAATGACCATCAAGAAAATCATCAACACATAATTGGTAAACAAACACATCTGACTACTTTTTTTTTCTTTTTCAGACCTATACCATGGTGAATATTGAAATACAAATGTTGGTGGCAAAGACTTTCTACTCAAGATGGTATGGACTTCAACAACTTTGCCCACCTTGTCAGCAAACTCTGTGAGGATATCCTCCAGTAGCACTTGTTATGAAAACAATATAATTCACAGTTTATACCTTTCCTACCACATTCAGTAGGTAACTTTTGAGAACTTCTTAAATGGTTAGTTGTTGCTTTGTTTTGTTCTGTGTACTCACTTTGAACTCCCCAGTTCAATTTAATCTTCAGACTTGTATTGACTTACTTGTCAAAAGTATCTTTCACATATGTTTATGTATATATGAATGTTTTTTTTACTTACTTTTACTTGATCTTTTTTCTCTTCATTTTATGCCATTGACAAACATTAGGTGAATGCGTTTACATGTACCGCACATGTATGTTGGAAATTATGCAGAAAGTGACCTGAAACCAAAACCTAAGCTTTGAATTTGAAATGGTAACGCTTGTAAAATGTTCTGGTTTGGGAAGTTTGATCACTGAGCCCGTTAATTGTAATATCATGTTTATATTTTATTTTTCTTGTGGCTGTTGTCTGAGCCCTGAGATTATCCAAACATCTTCTGAATATAGTGTTAAAGGCACAATGCGGCTGTTTTTATATCAATATCAAATAATTTCTGGGTAACAATTAAGTACCTTACTGTGATTGTTGTCAATTAAAATGGTCAAAAATAAATACATAGCTTCTTAGCAAAGAGCAATATCTCAAGCAAGAATTTAGCTAGGATTGTCTGGGAGGGGTCCGAGTGGGAGGGGGAAACTGAAAATGAGCTCTTAATGGCAGACAGGTTTGGAACTCTTTCTGATTGGTCTATTAACTAATGTACCACCTAGGCAGACCAAAACTCCATCCCACCACCAACAGGCTGAAATTTCAGACTGCCTTTTCAAACCGCTCTTACACTAAAAGGGCATTATCATAATTTTCACAGTATTACGCCAACCTCATAGTGTGGAAATATATACAGTATAAAACACAGGAAATTGTCAAATGTCTTTTAAACGCTAGGCTACACTGGGTGCTGCATATTCTCTAAGCTTTTAAGTGATCTTTTTTTGTGCATTCATAAAATACTGCATTGAAATGCCAAATGATTTTGCAGTAACTGAATCACCTGGTTACAGAACATTGATTGTGTCTGTTGTATTAATAACCCTTTATCTCACACACAGTAACATTTTATCCTGCTATTTAACCATCATTCTGTTTTCAGTGCTGCACACTGGAGTTTTCCACCACCCTATTTATGTTACCAATGTAACATTTTAATCTTAAAAGACGAATCATTGCTTTTCTTGTTATTAAACCTTCATTTTTTTTTATCTTACATGAAATAAAGTATTGTATACAATGACGTTTGTTTTTTATTAGCGATTTTATCTGTCAATTTTAAACAGCCGGACAAACGCTATCTGCAGTGGACAAAGGGGAAAACTTGGAGACGAAGTGAAGTGGAAAGCGAAGGAGGGCAGTCAAATGTAACACTCCCTGCAATTAAGGCCTCACAGCTGATACTGGAAGGTTCCTTGGCCTAATTTTAGGTTGAGAGCAGAGAGGAGGGCAGCCAATCACCTGCTCCCTTCTATAAGGCTTGGTTCTGTCCTGTACAGGCAGGGTGCATCACGGTGACAGTAAATCACTGATGAGAAGGTACCTAAGGTGCAGCTTATGCATATCATCTAGAACCTGAGAGCATATATGGGTCCAATCCCTGTACTGCACATAACAATCTGACACTTGTGCCTGTGGGTATACTGAACATGAGCAGTAATTAAGTGACCTATACAAATCCACCTTTTCAAACTTTTAAACTACAGTGCAGTTAGATACTTTTGCTTTGACACTGTGAGGTCTGACTGGCAGACACACTTGGCCTGTAACCTACAGGTTCAAGCATTAACTACGAGTGAAAGTGAACATTGAGCATTTGACCCCAGTGATGTCACTAGTGGTCATTGTGATGTGAGTTTTTTTTTTATGCACAGTAAACACATTCTATAATTGGAAGATTTTGACTCATATCTATTTAAACCTTGATGGCTGTAAACCTTTAGAAGTGTAAACCTTGATAGTTGTATTTAGATTTTAAAGGAATGTGATAGGCCTACAAATCAGAATATTATAGTTCTCTCACAGCATTCTGTATTTCACTTAAATGGTTTTTCCATGTAGGTTTGTATGTTTTTGGCCTCTACTAGTCAAACTCAAATGCAGTCCACCACTGATCATGTTTTAAAGGGCCCACTCTGCAACAGCAAGACAAACTGGACCTGCAACATGAGAGGAGGTCATCCTTTTAAGGCTCTTGTAGGTTAGGCATTTGGAGCACCTCCAAGATGCAAGTTCAAAAGAGGAAAGGGTAATAATAGCCTAGCAAGAAAACCATGCATCACAATGGCTTTTTGGTGTCCACCATCTCCCAACCCCTAAAAAACATGCACATGCAGTTAGTTTATGAGTTAATCACATAATCAGTAAAGATCTAAAAATATAACATAATTGAGCTTACCAGGTTATTCTTCTTACCGTTGACCAACACACTCCCGACAGGGGAGTCCCCTTACCATGAGAAAAACAAAAAAACATTCAACTTAAAACACTTTGTACAAGCTTGTATTTCAACAGTTAACATGCTAACACCCTGTGTTTTCATAAGTTCACAGGTTAACATATACTTGCAGGAGTATCAGAACTTAAACCATTATCGTTTTAAGCATTATGATATCTCGATCTTAAACCATTATCGTTTTAAGCATTATGATATCTCGATCCAGTTTTGATACCTGGAACGCAACACCCTAAATATATTAAAAACACATGCAACATTGTGCATGCCCGTCTCTAAGCCCCACTTCCCAATTTGATGACGCTTTGACATTACATTGAAAATCCCTTTGGTCAGATAGCTTTAGCCACAATGGCTACATTATAGAGTACAACCTTCTGGGGGCTGGCTGTAAAAGCTCGAACGTCCGTATCAAGAGAACCCCCCCCCCCCCCCCCCCCCTCCCCCTCCCCCCTTGTCAATACGATAAACACGTTACTACGAGCTGTCTCGAAAAGTATAAAATCGTAATTGCAGTGTGTTTACCTGTGTGTCTGCTGCTTGGGATCGGCCGGCTGCTGCCTGCTTGTCCCGGCCCGGATTATCAGAGCGGGAGGCTCATGTTGAGCACAACTATACACCCTTCCTACATATGGAAGGGCCAGTCTCCATGGCAGTCCAAAAATATAACCTGAGCCTTTTGCTCAGAATGTGCTCCGTCGTGACAGTGCGCTAGCTGCGACCGTCAGCCAGGCAGGGGGTGGCCACAGCACTTTAGATATCACCACCCCTCACTACCGCGACCAGATGCTCCTCTGAAAAATACTATTTCAGAGTGGCGCCCCCAGCAGGAGAGTCCGAGCCTTCTCAACAAGCACAGGACGTTTAGCTCTACCAATTCTGATCAAATTGTTTGCCAATTAAAGCTGCTGGGTAGAGTAGAAAAAGGTCCACCTACTTTTTAATTTGACTTATTTATTTATTTAACGAGGCAAGTACTAAACCAGTCCAATCAAGCACCCATGACACAGGAGATGAGGAAAATTCATATTTTTGCAATTCTATAAGGTGCTGGTGAAGCTAGCAAATTAGACACATTCTCAGCATGACAGGTAGTTCTTGCACTGGTGTGAATCTAATTCACACCAATACAAGAAATGGACACCGCCACACATATCTTACCATTATAGCCTGTTTATGAAGTGGAATTAGACCGACAGGTCAGTCAAAAGACTACTTTAAAACTGCTGAAGACATTGATAGTTGATTCAGAAAATAATGTCAAGAGTTGAGTACAGTAACAGTTACACAGACTGTCCACAGATCCTGTCCTCCTTTGATCGGGCCATTGACATACATTATGTTTATGTATCTATCTAAGCTCCCTGTCCTGTGGAAAAGGAACAAGTCCACCATCTGATTGCCTCACTGACGTTCCTGTCTTGTTTAACTTTTAAGTTATTTTTGCTTGCCTAACATGACAGCAAATATAGCAACAGGGGTATTTTAGCTGTCCCTCTCCCAACTTAAGGCCTCCCTCCCTACCCCACAATCCATCCATCTCCTTATTGAGTGCCGGGTCTAAGACGCAGAGACATCCCGCGGCCTCGCCTCTTGCGGCTCCTTGGCCAATAGGGACCCCCCGTGGATCAAGTGTCACTATAACAGAAGGACATAATCAGGGTGGTAATTCTGCAGAACCTTACAGCCAGTCTCGGCCACCAGGGAGCTCATTTCTTCTGTACGCTTTTCTGAGGTAAGAGAGAGAGAGAGACAGAGAGAGAGAGAGAGAGGGGTTGGAAAGGAGAGAGAGTGAGTGAGTGAGTGAGTAAGTGAGTGAGTGAGTGAGTAGAACAAGAGAAGGAGAGAGTGAGAGAGAGATAAAAAGATTAAGATCAAGTGCAATTTTAAGATCTCAGGGCCCCCCTAGCTGTCTCCTTTCAAGAACAGCTAAATCGACACGTGCAAAACCACTGCCACTGTGTTAAAACACTCAGGCTTTAAAACAGTCAGCTCCTCCGTGTTGAGGTCAAGGGTGAGGAGGACCCACCCAGGGGGATAGGGACAGGTGAAGGGAACATACAGGTTTCTATAAAAGCTTCTGTCTTGACTTGATCAGTAGAGGGTGGGTGTCTCTTTTTGCTTTGACATTTGGAGTTACGGTCGGCTACATTGAATAGGTGGGATTTTCTTAGAACAGCATTCTTGAAAGCCACTGGACATGTAGAATGACTTGAGACAAGTGTCAATGTTTTGTGTCATGAAATGCTAGAATAGGTGTGAAGGTATGTTGTTGTTGTTGTTCTTGTTGTAGTATCTGCTATGTGCTGGTAGCTGTTGATGGATTAAGAGGTAAAAGTGACTTAAGCGGTGAAAGGGTCTTGGGTGCTACAAAGGGTTTGGGGTGAGGCCTGGCTCCAACTGGCTATCGTAAACCTGGGATTTACAAATGGCCCTCTAAGACTTGTAGCTATGTTGTGGAGCTGATCCAACCGTTTAAGTAACAGGTAAGGCTAAGAGGAGGGAATCTAAAGATATGCTCAAAGCTACCTCAATGTTAGGGATGGGAACAGTATTGCTAGCACTATACTGGTCTTTTGTGATCTGGTGAATAGATATGTTTGCTTGAGTGTATGTCGCAGCAGTGTTGGAGATAATCTCATAGAGAGAAAGGTGTGACATTTGATAGTTTATGTTATCCAGGATCCCCGTGAACTAGGATAACATGGTGTGGTACATTAAGCCTTCCATACTTAGGATGAACACATAGACACTACTACCGTTACAGTGCCCGTTGAACTATAGCCTGACTTGTGAAATCAAGCCAGAAATGTTTAGGTATCAGAATAGTATTGGGATTTCAAGAAACAATCTTTGACTTTCCTTCTTTTACATTATCAAACAGTTTGATGTACTTTCATTATTCCGCTTTTTGTTTTTCATCTATAACAAGTTAATATGTCACCATGGAATCAGAGAAAAGTGTCTGAAATGCCTATGTGAGGGAGTAGCCTGCATAAGGAAATTAAATTAGAATTACTGATACTATTCCTAGACAAAGAACCTGATCTGTGCTTTGGGAATCGGATCCTGGACATGTTTCTCAGAGACATTTGCAGCTGTCTGTGGGAATAGTCATGATGTGCGAGGAGGCCTCCAGGGCGGCCTTAACAGTTATAGGAGGACGGTTTACAAATGCAAAGGCTAATGCAATGTAAACATCCTGGTAATGTATGCTGATCAATTCAAAATGCATACTTTGGGGATTTTCCATCAGATTATGATACATTGTCTGACAAGATAACAATAAGTTGCAAAACAAAAACTAAATCAGAAGCAAAAGCCCACTGTATACAGACGTCAATTCAACGTCGATTCCACGTTGGTTCAATGTAATTGAATTGAAATGGTGTGCCCAGTGGGAGGTAGCCAATGGCCTACTAAAATTGGCCTAGAAAGTGACAGAATGCCTTTAAAGTGTTGATAAAGAGCTAGGGCATCATGTTTCTAAAGATAGGCGTTTCCTAGCACCTATGTTGAGGCATGGAATTTGACCAAGAGATTAAGTTAACTTGAGGGCCAGGGGAGAGGGAGGGGAGGAAGGAGGCATAAATATCTATATGGGGGTCTCATTTATTGTCTGAGAAGCAGAATTGTGAGTGTGTTGAATTTCAGTCTTATCCCATTTCCTAACACTAATTGTTAAACACTTCTCAAAAGGTTGTGATTCAAAAGCATGCCTTTATAAATCCTGCACATTTTTCCTGTAACACAATTTCTTAAAAAGTGTTGGTGAAATGTTATTATATTAGGGTTGGGTTCTGGTAAGGGGATAATACATTTTAGAGCCTGGGACCATAACCCCATGCTGTAAATACTGCTAGTGACTTGAGCGTGGCCTCCTTGGCGTCTTAGTGAAAGTGTCTCTCTTTCTTCCCTTGTACCTCAGGTGCAAAGTCCACTGTCAACATGTCTGACACAGAGGAAGTGTAAGTATTGGTAACATTAGTTTTCATCCTCACGATTACCTCATCCAGATTTCCCATGCATCATGTTGTTTTGACTGCCTGAATAAACGTGCAATATCTTTTTCTATCCTTTCACAGCGAAGGTAAGTAACATTATTACTTTATTATTGCTAGATATCATTATTGTCTCTTGTCATTATCATAGTCATTTTATATCAGTAATTGTTCAATCGTATGCTGAATCGTTCTGTATGTTTTTGAAACAATGCCTAACTGATTTCAGTCCTCTATGCAGAATAGTTCAATGCAATGGACAAACTTGGCTTCCCTCCTTGGAGTTCAAGTTGTGTTCAATACTGCCCTCTACAGCACAACAGCATATATTGACTTTGTTTATGATACTGTGAATGTGGAGAAAGCCGTGACTTAGGGATCTTTTCAATCTGTAAAGCTGAACTTCCAGTTTCAGGATGGTTTCAGAAGCCAATGTTGATAACAGGCCGTGCGGTAAATTAATCCTATACATCAAAAATTAGATTGAATTAAAGCATACCTTTAAATTATTTTCTAAATGTCAGACCACATACATATATTATTAGTCTGTTAGCAACAGGTCCCTGCAGCTCTGTAGACCTTTCCCAGTAATACTGTCCTCCTAGTCTGTCCATATTCTGTCTGAATACAAATACATAATGTGTCTCCTCATTATGGAGGTAGATGAATCAAGCCTATTATACTACCAGGCCATGAAATGTTTTGTCTGCTCAAAAGTCTGTGAACTTGATACCATTTGATTAGCTATGGAGGACTGTATTGTGTACGCATACAACGGATCCCTACTGTACCCATATTTACAGTATATTATATATACTAAATATTATAAACTGATATATTGGGTACAGCCGGGCTCTTTTGGTAACACTATTGTTTTACTGCTTTCTTTCTCCGAAAAAAAACAAAACTCTCCATGGAGGCGAGGGAGAAGGTAAAAAAACAATGACGCTCAGACTACGAAGACGGTCATGTCATCTATACTAATTTGTCATTGTTTCGCTCTTGATCTTCAGTGTGTTTGAGAATGTGCGTTCAACTCATTGGATCTTCATGTAGCTCGTAGCATGTTGGATAACGCTAATGCTACCTCACTTCGTCAGAATAATGCTACCTCACTTCGTCAGAATAATGCTACCTCCTCATTCAAATCTCACTTCATCAGACTAATGCTACCTCACTTTGTCAGAATAATGCTACCTCCTCATTCAAACGTCTCACTTCATCAGACTAATGCTACCTCCTCATTCAAACACCTCACTTCATCAGACTAATGCTACCTCACTTCATCAGACTAATGCTACCTCACTTCATCAGACTAATGCTACCTCACTTCATCAGACTAATGCTACCTCCTCATTCAAACGCCTCACTTCATCAGACTAATGCTACCTCACTTCATCAGACTAATGCTACCTCACTTCATCAGACTAATGCTACCTCACTTCATCAGACTAATGCTACCTCACTTCATCAGACTAATGCTACCTCACTTCATCAGACTAATGCTACCTCACTTCATCAGACTAATGCTACCTCACTTCATCAGACTAATGCTACCTCACTTCATCAGACTAATGCTACCTCCTCATTCAAACACCTCACTTAATCAGACTAATGCTACCTCACTTCATCAGACTAATGCTACCTCACTTCATCAGACTAATGCTACCTCACTTCATCAGACTAATGCTACCTCACTTCATCAGACTAATGCTACCTCACTTCATCAGACTAATGCTACCTCCTCATTCAAAAGCCTCACTTCATCAGGTCCATGTTCATAAGATTGTGTTTTTATTGTCACATACACCGGATGGGTGCAGTGAAATGTGTTGTTTTACAGGGTCAGTCATAGTAGTACGGCGCCACTGGAGAAAATTAGTGTTAAGTGCCTTGCTCAAGGGCACATCGGGAGATTTTTCACCTTGTTGGCTCGGGTATTCGAACCAGCGACCTTTTGGTTACTGGCCCAATGCTATGCTTACCTGCCACCCTAAGAAGAGGGATAAGATAATATGTCTAGTATTGCCTCTGCAGATCTAGTCATTGACAACTTAACGCTTTCTCCTGCTTGCTTTTGTCTATGCCTCATGCAGCGCCACCTGGTGGTCACGACCATTAACTACTTTCCTCTTTCTCTAAAGAACACAACCTCTTTCTCATGCTTCCATTCATTAACCTATCCACCCCCCTTCCTCTCCCTGGTTACTCAAGGCATGTTGTGTAGCCGTAGCAGAGGACGTAGTTGAAGAGGTAGTTGAAAGGGTAGTTGAAGAAGTAGTTGAAGAGGTAGTTGAAGAAGAAGTGATAGAGGAAGAGGTAGAAGTGGCCCCAGAGCCAGAGGCAGAGGAAGGTATGTTGGCATGTGGTATTCTATCATCCTTTTAGATGCAGCAGTGCGCTCCACCTGTTACAGACAGACAGACAGACAGACAGACAGACAGACAGACAGACAGACAGCTAGGGCTGTGTTTCTAGTGCAAACTTCTAACCCTATAATATGATCCTTAATGTTACAAACATACATTTTTTTAAAGTAATAATACATGTTATACATTCAAAGAGGCAGTCACACCATTGCTGATTAATTAAATATATGGCAATTGGTTGGATGTGCAAAATGTCACTTGGGCTAACTTTTGATACCTGATGTAAGTCATTATCAGTGTTTATGCCCATTTCTATAAGAGGAGAAAACTTACCCCTGTGCTTCTACTATGACCCTGAAAAGGAATCATCTCTATTATACATGCACATGTGTTTGTTGTGACAGTTACTTGTTAACTGAATGATACTTTGAGGTGCTATTGTGTGAGATACATTTACAAATCCACAACTCTTGTTCCACACACTGTTGAAGTGTTAAGCTAAAGTAATTCACAGTGCTTAGCCCGACAAAGTATAATTTATATTTCAAATATGAAAGAGAGACGACATAAATGCTTGAGCGTAGGTAGACTATATTACAGTATGCAGCCTATAGTCTGATTAGTCAGCCCTTATTGCTGTTTATTTAACTTTTATTTTCATTGCTTTCTGCATGCAGAGGTCAATGAAGAGGAAGGTCCGTTGATTAAAGATGAATTATCTGTGTCACTCTGGTCGGTATACAGGACTGGCTTTATATTGTCCATATCCCAGGTTTGAGGTCTCACTATATTGGGGGAATGTCTGTTGTCATGCCTGTCTGTCAGATCAAGGAGCACTGCGAAATTAGCCGACTCTAAACAAAATTAAAATTAAGAACTGATAGGGGAAAAAATCCATTATAAATGGTATATTTTGGGGGGGGGGGGGGGGGGGATATGAAATGCTAACATTTGCTTAACCCTGCAGTGACCCCACTGTTCAACCCTCCTTGCTATAACCACTCGATATTAGCATTGTGTGTACCAAACACATAACAAGAGAAATAACAAGTCGATAACTTCAAAGTCCATCTTCTAACAATGACATATGTGTTGTCTTGCTTGTGGAAATTGTGTGGGGGACAAGCCGTCAACACTATACTGTTTAACCATTTTTATTTTAAAGTTAAACACTTTGCCTGTCTTTAAGGAGTTATATTTTCAGTTTATTATTGTCATTAAATATACAAGTTGACTTTCCTTATTCTAAAACAAGACCACACTATAGAATTAAATCCTGCACATATAAAACAAGTTTATGTTCTCCAACTGTGTGTGCAAAGTTTTTTATGTTAAGTAAATATGTGAGATTTAGATTTCTGTCAGTTTGTGGTTATTTTTCTTTTGATTTTCAAATCACTAACGAACATTGACTACCTCAAATGAAAAGCCAGGCTACAATCAGGAATATCTACCTGCAGACCCATTATTTTCCATTTAATGTAAAAACATCCAAGTAATGCCTGAATCTTTTTTTTTGCCTGAGAATTACTCATCTGCTGTATTTGCTGATGTGTGCATTTCTAACCCAATAACATGTACTTGTCCTCTTCATTTCTTAATATACAGCCCACAGGCCACAGTTCAAGTAAGTTATATTTTCATGTAACCTCTCATTTCATTGTACACATTTATATCCAGAAACATATTACTGCATAGAAAGACTGCATTCCTATTCCCAATACCATTTCAATCTCTCCTTAAAAAATACTATATTCTTAACTGTGATAGTCAAAACGTTCAGCTGTCTTATTTTACATAGGCCTAGCACACCAGAAATGTATTTATTCAGATATATCTTATTATTATTCTTATTATTATTTCATTGTCCTTGTTTTAGGTCAACATCATATCAAATTATAAATATGTGCATTCATTTGAATACAAACAAGAAACAACATAACATAAAACACAACATGAGCAACAGAAAACAAACTAGCGGCAGTAAACATAAAAATATATTTATAGTTTGAAATTCCCTTTCAGTTCCCTGCTCTCTTACAATGTTGCATTACCCCTAACATTATTACATTATATAACCTTTTTAATAAATCACATTATTACACTTTGATTACATGCGTAAAAATAAACGTTATTTATTTTTATGCTTTAAATTTTCCATAGATTCACTGTTATTTTATATTGACACTTCTCAGGGCACCAAAGATTCCTGATGGCGAGAAAGTTGACTTTGATGTAAGTAACTATAGTCCTTCATACATCATGACTATCTGGAGACAGCTGGCTGGATAAATACCAGGGCCAACGTCAGAGATGACGACATTTTATTTCCAAAACGCTATATCCACCAATTTTTCACATTTGTATTTTTTTTCTCATAAAAATGTTTGTTTATGGATACCTTCATGTGTATGCAAAATATTACTGTTCCCAGATTTAGATGTGGATGAAAATGGGGTTTTATGCAAATCGCTATATGCATTGTTTAGCTGGATTGGAATGTTGGTATCCTACATATTTGATTGACTGTGATATGTGGTTGTCTCACATAGCTATCTTTAGTCACTCTGGATAAGAGAATCTGCTAAATGACTAAAATGTAAAATGTAAATGTTTTACGTACAGTTCTGTATTGAATTATTATCTTTCAAAAAATATATTGATGTGGCAATAGTATCATTTGTACATTTTATACAAAATGTAGTTATTTGTTACATTTGATTGAGTAAAACCTAGCAGTAGTACTAATTTCTCTGACAGTGAGGCGCATATATAGCATTTGACAAAAATGAATTCATCAAGTGATAGATTTTAAACAAATACATATCTGTAATTGAACAACCCCATGCCAAGATTAGATAGTGAAAAAACACCAATCTCTTTCAAAATGTCTTTAAACAATAAAAGCTGATTTATCAACATTTCTGAAAATGGATATATAGCGTTTTGGAATTAAAGATGCACTATGCAGAAATCGCTCCACTACTAAAATTCTAATAGTTCACCTAATTTCAGTTAATGTGAAAAAACAACCAAGTATAGTGTACTTGTACCATCTAAACTGCTGTGAAATATATTTTCCATACCAAAAATACTGTATTTTCAGCTGTTTAAAGTTGGTGTACAAAACCCAAAGTAAAAAACGAAACTTAAGAACAGGAAGCATAGAAATAGCACACACAGAACAGATCCATTGCTTCTTAGACTTGCTTTCAATGAGAATGACAGAACTACAACACATATTTCTATGTGAATTTGGTCATGTCGCCCCAGAAAGTTACATATTGCAAATTTGAACTCTTCATGTGCTTAACAAGTGGATCTATTTTCCAACCTTACAGGACATTCAGAAGAAACGTCAGAACAAGGATCTTGTTGAGCTGCAGGCCCTGATCGATGCGCACTTTGAGCATAGAAAGAAGGAGGAGGAGGAGCTCATCGCCCTCAAAGAAAGAATTGTGAGTGAGAATTAGTAAATTACATGACTCTGCATACACATAGGTCGTATTTGAAAATATAAATAAGGTCGTAAATTAAAACAAGTTTTTATTTTTGGACAAGTTCAGGTAGTCCATCCCTGTTTGCTTATATTTAGTTACTAGTCAATAAAACCATGCCAAAACGACAGGGCCCACTGGTGGCCAAAGGTATAACAACCAACCGTGTGTGTGTGTGTGTCTGCAGGAGAAGCGTAGGGCTGAGAGGGCCGAGCAGAACAGGATCCGTAGCGAGAAGGAGAAGGAGCGTGCAGCCAGACGTGAGGTTTGTGTCCTCCACCAGTACCACTACTTACCCCTCTGGGTTGTCCTCAACTATCAGCGTTCTGTCAATACAGGACATGTCCTTACAACACATATACTGACGTTGTGCTGTGATCTCTAAAACAGGAGGAGAGGCTGAAGAGGGAGGAGGCAGATGCCAAGAAGAAGGCTGATGAGGATGCGAAGAAGAAGTCTGCCCTGTCCAGCATGGGCTCCAACTACAGCAGCCATCTGCAGAAGGTGACCAGTGACCAACCGATCTTCACAGGACCATACATGATGAATTTATAAAAGATAATTTACTAGTATATAACATATATTTCACAAAACATTTTTTGTGTACAAGTCAGATCGATCTTGTAACCGCTGCCATTCATTTGTAACAGGCTGACTCAAAGAGAGGTGGGAAGAAGGAAACTGAGAGAGAGAAGAAGAAGAAGATCCTGGCAGGCAGACGCAAGGTCCTGAACATCGACCATCTGAATGAAGAGAAACTGAAGTAAGAGACTGGGAAATTCCCAGTACAAGTACAAACAGACTTGGGCTTTACTTTATGTACAATACTTTGCATGTAGTGTGTTGTTTTTGCAAGGCTAAATGGGCCTACAGCGGGTATAACCAAGCTGTACAAAATTTTTGCAACTGTCCCGTTATCTGAAATGAATGCACACTCCAAGAGCACCCTTCAGCCAATCAGAATGAAGTATTCAACCACAGGTATGAATATGGACTCTCCTCAGAGAATTTGTACATTAACTCATCAAGTCATTCTGCATGCTCTGCTCTAGAGAGAAGGCAAAGGAGCTGCATGAATGGATGAAGACGCTGGAGTCTGAGAAGTTTGATAACATGGAGAGGCTGAAGAGGCAGAAGTATGAGGTATGTATCCGATGTCCTGGTTAAAGAAAATAGAAATATACTGTACATTATCCCAGTGATACCACATACAGGACAATGCACATCTGAAAGAATTATGGGCTGTTTATGTTAAGTCTACTAAAGAGCTGAGTTGGTAATATGACGGGCTCTGTTCTTAGAGCAGATATGTCTGGACATGACATATTACACTGTGGCAGAATGGGTGGTACTGGTATCAGCCATGACCTCATAAAAGGTCTAGCTCAGTCAAAATATGACCCGTTTTTCCTGACACTCTTAGAAACAAATATGCTATCTATATATGCTAATGTGCTCCATTGCAAGCCTTTTTTCTAAGAGTGTAGGTTTTTACAGACATTGCTAATGTAAGACACCCTGTTATATATTATAATTGTAAGATACACTGGAAAATTCCAAGTCTTACCTAAGTAAAATCAGGGATGACATTGGGCCTCTGAGTCTGTCCATCCGCCTGGTGGCCTTAGTTACGGCCTCTCAGATATGAAAACAGCTCTGCTTTGATGTCTCCTCCAGGTCACAACCCTGCGTAAGAGAGTGGAGGAGCTGAGTAAATTGTAAGTAGAGCTGGACAGTTGTCACAGCTCAGGGGGCTCTCCTGGCCCACTGTGGTGCATGGTCTGAAACTTGTGTGGAAAAGTTGCACATTCACACAGGAGGTGATGGAAACAGAGCAAAAGGTTCAATGATGAATCGAGGACACAACAAAAGACACCATGGAAGACACAAAATGAAATATTATTGAGTATTGATTATATCTCACTCATTCAGGTTGAAGAGAACATTCTCTGCTATAGACAGGATAATACACCTGGTATACTGACCCCACCATGTCATTTTAAAAGAGTTGCAGAGCGATATAAAGTTGCTGTCTATAGAATAGGACATCCGACTGATGCTCAATCATTGAGTTACAGAAAACGTATGTCCTAAAAGCCAGTTCACTAATCAAGTCTTTAGAAATGGTGTGTTTCCACAGGTAAGTTATTCTGTCTAGAGTTCATTCCCACTGAAAGAAGACAGAAACGCGCTAACTATAGCCAATTGTCTCCAACATGTCCTCATCTCCTAAACTCTCTATCCTTGGAAGTTGAGGAGTCAATACTGACACATACACAGCTCACAGACAGTTAACCTAACTATTCCCAATCTCTCATAGTCTACTTTTATTAATTCAAAATATTTCCCCCCTCTTTGGTAAAAAAAAAAAAATGATACTAGAAAAATAATAAAACAAGTAGATAAGAAACCCTACACAAAAGATCAATGTTCTCACACAGCAGCTGCATGGTGTGTCATAATGGATACACAGGAAAACTCCATGATTTGTTTTGAGTGGTCTGATGTAATTGTACGTGATGTGGTTGATGATGGTCAGTTAGACCAATGTCATATTAACAATGGAACAGCATGACTTACTTTGATGTAAAGTCATTTAGATTCAAGTGAATTTAGTAAACTAAAGTCAACATAAGTCTTTATTTGTAGATAAAAAATGGGCATCGATAGTCTCTTCATTGGGTGTCTTACTCTGTTTCTCTCTCTTTCTGATGTATTACAGCTCTAAGAAGGGTAAAACCGTCCGCAGAAAGTAAACGATCCCGTTCTGCTGCTTGGAGCCCAGACTGCCACTGTACTACCGGACACAGGCCTAATGCAGCAATAACAACACACACTTACGCTGAAGTCATGGCTCAGACCACTAAGTTTTACTGTTTGCTTATTCATCCAAGACGTGCCTCAGTCTACAGCACGGAGCCATTAGCTGCAGTTGTAGGAATTATCCCTCTTGCTTTCTCGCCCTGGACTGTTTGGTTCTCAGTATTTTTGTAAATAAAGTGTGACTCTTCAACTTTGTCTGTAGATGTGTTATTAACCAAACCCTCAATAAAAAAACAATATTTCTTGCCATGTAACTTTAAAGTAATTTGTCCATATTAAAAACAAATTCCACTCTAATAAAAGGCAGAATATCGTTGTGTTTGCAAGAGTAGACCTAGATTAATTTATGGAACGTGTTAGCCCTACGTTAGAAGAAATACATAATTATAATGAAGGTTTCTTCAACATCCCACCCCACCGTTCTGAGGGAAAATGCAAACACTTGAATTGACATCACAATTAGATTGAATTATATTGTAACCTAGATTGAAAGGAGCAAACAATGTTCTGGTATGTAACTATGGAGGGTGGAGAGTGCCAGTTTGAAAAAGCAATGCTTAAACTCTAAATAGGACTGTGAAAATGTTAAATGTATTTTTATTATCGTATCAGTGCGCATTAAATAGGCCACAATTACATTGAAAAGTTTAAATGAAAATAGAAAATGGTTGGAAATTGTAAAAAAATTAATTCTAAATAAAAATGGTAAATGGTAAACAGAAAAAGCCAAATGGTAAACAAAGAATCGCAAATGCAAAGTGGAATTTCAAGTGTCTGTTTTAATTTCCCAACTACCCAATTAAGCATTTTCGCTTTTCAATTTCCATTTGAATTGTATTCAAATGTCTTCTTGGAGGTGTGAAGCAGGAGCGCAACTCTGCACCCCCATGTAGTAGTACATCCTAGCCATGTCGGCTCTCTTTTCATTGATTTTAGACTAGTGTAACCAACACGCAGCATAGACCTGCTAAGCTGAATCCTCGAGGAGCCAATGCAACTCTGCAGGTCTCAGGCAAGGTTAGGCCTACTCATCATGCATGTGTGGTAACTCAGTTACAATTCACCATCCTTTGATCTCCTCCTCACAAAGACCCATCTGAGCCATGGCTCAAATATGACTGGTAGGGTTAGAATAAGGGTGTTCTGCACATCAGAAGAGCAGATTAGTCCGCTAAAAGCCTATAGCCATTGCAACTTTTCAGGTATCAGGCAAGGTTACTCATCATGCGAACAACTAACCAGAAAGAAGTGGTTCTGTGACCATGCACATGTAATGAGGGCAATTCCAAGGTAGCAGAATTATAATTTATTTTTATTTTTTATAAACCATAAAGAAATGAAAATTGTAAAACAGATTTACTTGAAGAACAGTGTAGATGTAGTTTGGTAACAGAATGATGGTTTGTGGTGTTTGTGCCGGCATCTGGTTCCAAACTTGGTATTTGTACTGTTCTTCAAGTAAATATGTTTTTGTAAGTTTAACTTAAAATGAAAAATCTGAGTGTCAGCATAATTTTGTTATTGTGGAATTGCCCATGAGTAACTTTGGCTGGTGTTCATTTTTGGGGTGGTAGGGTAGCCTAGTGGTTAGAGCATTGGACTAGTAAGTGGAAGGTTGCAAGTTCAAACCCCTGAGCTGACAAGGTACAAATCTGTCGTTCTGCCCCTGAACAGGCAGTTAACTGCTATCATTGTAAATAAGAATTTGTTCTTAACTGACTTGCCTAGTTAAATAAAGGTAAATAATTTACTGCTGACCATTTACTATTTTATTTAAAATTTCTGATGACCGTTTCATCAATTTCAATTAACCATTTTCAATATTCGCACTTCAGTAGCAGAGGTGCAAAAATATGGCAGCGCCAATGCACTTACCACAAATGCCTTGTTTGCTAAATTCTCTGTTGCTCTCCTTTTTTGTGTCTTCATAAGCACAGTATAGATGATCCCAGTTCTAACTCCATGATGACGGCCATTTTAAAAACCAAAAAAGTATAATCTGATTATTTGTTGGCTTGTTGAACCATGTCGCACGCTGTAGTTTAAAACTGTATCAATGTCACGCCCTGACCTTAGTTATCTTTGTTTTCTTTATTATTTTGGTTAGGTCAGGGTGTGACGAGGGTGGTATGTGTGTTTTTGTCTTGTCTAGGTTTTTTTTGTAATTCTATGGGGTTTTGGTATTGTCTAGGTAAATGTAGGTCTATGGTGGAATGAATTGGTTCCCAATCAGAGACAGCTGTTTATAGTTGTCTCTGATTGGGGATCCTATTTAGGTTACCATTTTCCATTTTGGTTTTGTGCGTTATTGTCTATGTGTAGTTGCATATCAGCAATTGTGTCTTATAGCTTCACGTTTGTTTTGTTAGTTTGTTTAGTGTTCTTCATGTAATAAAATAATGTATTCTTATCATGCTGCGCCTTGGTCTCCTCATTATGACGAACGTGACAATCAAGGGATGATAGAGGCTTTTCCCAATGACACAAAACACGTAAAACAAAAACGAGAGCAAGATCTGGTAGAAGCTATTGATGATGATGAATGGATAAAAATATGTTTGAATGCCCAGTCATGTTCATATCTTTTCAGACATAAATTACTGCAGTTTAAGGCCATCCATAGAACATAGTGACACTGAAATACATGCAGTCAGAAATGTCATTCCTCTGCTGGAGTAGTAAAACACAAAAGGGCACATATTTGCATATGTTATGGTCTTGCGAAGGCTTGTTGAATTCTAGTAAAGAGCATGTACTTTTATCTCAGCATGTCTAAAGGTTCTCCCTTCTCCCTGTTTTTGTTTGCTTGGAAATGTTGATACTGGAGACTGTTATCTGAAGAAACTGTAACCAAGCATTTATAGTAGCTAAGAAATACATTGGCATTAATTGGAAGGTTGGTTATCCTCCCACAATGTGAAGTTATGTATCACTAGATTTGATTTAATACCAGATTAAGGGTTTACTGGGCAACTTTCATAAGATCTGGATGCCTTATATGCAATGCACTAAAGGAGTCTGTTTTGAAAACATGCCCATGTCTGAGGAGAAACAGTGCCTTGCAAAAGTTTTCACCCCCATTAGCATTTTTCCTATTTTGTTGCTTTACAACCTGTAATTTAAATGGATTTTTATTCGGATTTCGAGTAATGGACACACAAAATAGTCCAAATTGTTGAAATGAAATGAAATAAATAACTTGTTTCAAAAAATAAATAAAAAATAAAATGGAAAAGTGGTGTGTGCATATGTATTCACCCCCTTGGCTATTAAGCCACTAAATAAAATCTGGTGGAACCAATTACCTTCAGAGGTCACATAATTTGGGAAATAAAGTCCACCTGTGTGCAATCTAAGTGTCACATGATCTATCACATGATCTCAGTGTATATATACATCGGTTCTGAAAGGCCCCAGAGTCTGCAACATCCCTAAGCAAGGGGCACCACCAAGCAAGCGGCTTCATGAAGACCAAGGAGCTCTCCGAACAGGTCAGGGACAAAGTTGTGGAGAAGTACAGATCAGGGTTGGATTATGAAAAAGTATTCGAAACTTTGAACATCCCACGGAGCACCATTAAATCCATTATTAAAAAATGGAAAGAATATGGCACAACAACAAACCTGCCAAGAGAGGGCCCCCCACAAAACTCACAGACCAGGCAAGGAGGGCATTAATCAGAGAGGCAACAAAGAGACCAAAGATAACGCTGAAAAAGCTGCAAAGCTCCACAGCGGAGATTGGAGTATCTGTCCATAGGACCACTTTAAGCCGTACACTCCACAGAGCTGGGCTTTACGGAAGAATGGCAAGAAAAAAAAGACATTGTTTAAAGAAAACAATAAGAAAATACATTTGGTGTTTGCCAAAAGGCATGTGGGAGACTCCCCTAACATATAACATCTGGTCAGATGAGACTAAAATTGAGCTTTTTGAAATCAAGGAAAACGTTATGTCTGGCGCAAACCCAACACCTCTCATCACCCCGAGAATACCATCCTCACAGTGAAGCATGGTGGTGGCAGCATCATGCCGTGAGTAGTTTTATCATCGGCAGGGACTGAGAAACCGGTCAGAATTAAAGGCATGATGGATGGCGCTAAATACAGGGAAATTCTTGAGGGAAACCTGTTTCAATCTTCAAGAGATTTGAGACTGGGACGGAGGTTCACCTTCCAGCAGGACAATGACCTTAAGCATACTGCTAAAGCAACACTTGAGTGGTTTAAGAGGAAACGTTTAAATGTCTTGGAATGGCCTAGTCAAAGCCCAGACCTCAATCCAATTGAGAATTTGTGGTATGACTTAAAGGTTGCTGTACACCAGCAGAACCCATCCAACTAGAAGGAGCTGGAGCAGTTTTACCTTGAAGAACGGGCAAAATACCAGTGGCTGGATGTGCCAAGCTTATAGAGACATACAGTGCCTTGCGAAAGTATTCGGCCCCCTTGAACTTTGCGACCTTTTGCCACATTTCAGGCTTCGAACATAAAGATATAAAACTGTATTTTTTTGTGAAGAATCAACAACAAGTGGGACACAATCATGAAGTGGAATGACATTTATTGGATATTTAAAACTTTTTTAACCAATCAAAAACTGAAGAATTGGGCGTGCAAAATTATTCAGCACCCTTAAGTTAATACTTTGTAGCGCCACCTTTTGCTGCGATTACAGCTGTAAGTCGCTTGGGGTATGTCTCTATCAGTTTTGCACATCGAGAGACTGAATTTTTTTTCCATTCCTCCTTGCAAAACAGCTCGAGCTCAGTGAGGTTGGATGGAGAGCATTTGTGAACAGCAGTTTTCAGTTCTTTCCACAGATTCTCGATTGGATTCAGGTCTGGACTTTGACTTGGCCATTCTTTTTTTTATTTTTTTAACTCTGTTTATTAAGTTTTGAACATACACACACGCAGACAAGACAAAGCAATATAAATAATATACTCGACTAGAAAAAAAATACAAATAAAAATACAAATAAAAAAAGAAAATAAAAAAAAAGCTTTTAAAAAGCTTTAAAGATACCATACTTTAGACAAGTTAAACACACCAGGCAGAAGGGTACAGAGGTTAAAGGGCAATCTATAGTACAGGGACAGAGCAAACACCTCACCATTGTACCTGTAAGCAGTCAAGGGATAAGGGTGGAGAAATGCAACCACTCACAGAGAGTCATGGCCACAGACCAACCATCCACTGGACAAAAAAAAAGTTTACAATGCTTTAAAATAAAAAATAAAAAAAAGATTATTCATGTAGGCGTGAACAAAATGTAAAAATAACTAGGAAAAACAAGCTAACACTTCAGTCTCTGCCTGGGCAAGATGAACAAGGCATCTGCGGACCACAATCAATAAGCACATGGACCTTAATACCCACCCAGCAAAAACACAGAGAGAAGCTCCTCCAACCCTTAAGTCACAGACTTATTTTAGTATTAATTGGAATGCCATCAGAGGATGGACTGTTTAAAGTAAGACCGGAATGGAGCCCAAGCCTCATCAAACAGTTTGGGGTTCCCACGTGAATTTAATTGAATTTTTTCTAGTTTCAGAGAGCACAACACATCCCTCACCCAATATTTATAAGATGGGGGAGCTGCCATCTTCCAGTTCTGTAGTATTAGCCGTCTAGCTAAAAGAGTTGTATAAGCAACAGTGTCCGACTGGATTCTTGATAGGGGGGTACCCATGGGCAGTACTCCAAAAAGGGCTGTAAGGGGAGACGGATCTATAACAGTGTCATATATTTCAGAGAAACATTTAAATATTAATTCCCAGAAACCTGACAGTTTATGACAGCCCCAAAACATATGCAACAGTGTGGCTGGTTCCACCTTACATCTGACACAGGTAGGATCAAAATCAGAGAATATTCTTCCAAGTTTGGCCCCCGACCAGTGGATACGGTGGACCACCTTGAATTGAATGAGGCTGTGTCTAGTGCTAAAAGAGGACGAGTGTACCCTGCGCAGCACAGATTCCCAGGCGTCTTCCCCAAGTTCCTCCCCCAAATCCTTTTCCCATCGAGTCTTTAAAGGCACCAGAGAAGGGTTCTGTAGGTCATGAATGATTGCATATACATCTGAAATTGCGCCTCTAGGAAGCTTGTTCAGCACCAAGATGCTCTCTATAGCAGTATTCACAGGGCTATTGGGAAATCCAGGTGTGTTAGCCCTGACAAAGTTTCTAGTCTGGAGATAGCGGAAAAAGTGGGATTGGGGTAGATTGAACTTTTCCTGCAGCTGAGAAAAAGAGGCAAATGTATCATCAAAGAATAATTGGGCTAGCGAGGAAAGGCCTAGTGAGTGCCAAATGCCAAAAGCCCCATCATTCAAAGATGGAGGAAATAAAATGTTCTGATTGATTGGGCCTGATAGAGAAAAGCCTCGGAGGCTAAAGGCTAAACGGAACTGATTCCAAATTTTAAGAGACTGCTTTACAATTGGGTTGGCACACCTTTTGCCTAGGGACACTGGGAGAGACGAGCACAGCACAGAAGAAAGTGCTGCAGGTTTACACGAATCAGACTCCATCTGGGCCCAGAGTGGTCTAGGGCCAGTAGGATCAGTCTGCAGCCAGTACAGAACGGCTCTGAAATTTGCAGCCCAGTAGTATGTCTGAAAATTTGGTAAAGCTAAACCCCCCAATGACCTAGGCTTCTGTAAATGTTTTCTACCAATCCGTGGTACCTTGCCATTCCAAATAAAATGCATGAATGTTTGATCCAGTGAAATAAAAAAAGATTTTGGAATAAAAATGGGTAAACATTGAAATAAATATAAAAATTTGGGCAACACATTCATTTTAATGACATTAATCCTTCCGATAAGAGAAAGGGGTAGCGAATTCCAAAAAGTAAAAGATTGTTTCAATCTGTCTGCTAGAGCAACAAAGTTTTCCTGAAACAAATTTGAATATTTCCTTGTCACTTTTACTCCCAAGTAAGTGAATTGATCCCGGACAATCCTAAACTGAGAACTTGTGAAAGAGCACTTTAAAGCAGCCTTGTTTACCGGAAAGAGCTCACTCTTGCCTAGATTTAGCTTGTACCCTGAGATTGATCCAAACTTCTTAAGAACAGATAGGGCACGTGGCAATGAGGTATCAGGGTTGGAGATAAACAAAAGGAGGTCGTCAGCATATGGCGAGACTTTCTGCTCCCAGCCCGCCCTGATTATACCTTGAATGGCATCATTAGAGCGTAGTGCAATGGCGAGAGGCTCGATTGCCAAAGCAAACAACAAGGGGGAGAGTGGGCAACCCTGTCTGGATCAGCGGTGCAAGGGAAAATAGTCAGAGGACAAGTTATTGGTCCGTACCGAAGCCATGGGGGAAAAATAAAGAATCTTTATCCACGCAATGAATTTGGGGCCAAAGCCAAATCTATAAAGGGCAGCTGTTAGGTAATCCCACTCAACGCGGTCAAACGCTTTTTCGGCATCAAGTGAGACCACCACCTCCGGGTCCTCCGACGCTGGGGAGTACAGTATATTCATAAGGCGCCTAATATTGAAAAATAAATGCCTATTTCTCACAAAGCCAGTCTGGTCAGAGTGTATTACTTGGTGCAGCAAGCCTTCCATACGGATGGCTAAAAGCTTAGCTAGGATTTTGTAATCACAGTTTAAAAGCGAGATTGGGAGATAGGATCCACATTCCAGGGGGTCTTTGTTTTTCTTTAGTAGTAATGAAATTGAAGCCTGATAAAGACTAGGCGGCAGCTTTGAAGTATTGAGGCACTCTGCAAATAGTCGGGACAAGAATGGGCAAAGCAGACCAGAAAACGTCCTGTAAAATTCGGTTGGAAAACCGTCCGGACCCGGTGATTTACCACTTTTCATTGTGTCAATCTCCTCAAGCGTAAATTCTTCTTCTAGAGAGTCATGGGAGTCTGTATCAATTGAAGGCATATTCAAGCCACTAAAGAAGGAGTCAATCAGCGAAGGGTCTTGGGGGGATTCAGAGGTGTATAGCGCAGAGTAAAATTGTTTAAATTGATCATTGATCTCTTTATGTATAACTGTGGTGGCACCAGACGGGGTCCTTATTTGTGGGATTAAACGTGAGGCCTCAGATTTACGGATCTGATGTGCAAGGAGTTTACTGGCCTTGTCGCCTTGTTCATAGACTTTGTATCGAGCTCGCAAGAGTAACTGTTCAGCTTGCCTGGTAGAAAGCTCATCAAATTCAGATTGGAGTAGTTGGCGCTCTTTATGCAGATCAGAGGAAGGATCCGTAGCATACTTCTCATCCAATGTGGCTATGGACTCGCTCAGGTCCCGAAGTCGCTGGGAGCGAACTCTGTTTTGGTTGGCTGTATAAGAAATAATTTGGCCACGTAGGTATGCTTTGAGAGACTCCCATATGGTAGAGCAGGACATACCTGGTGTTGAATTAGTTTCTAGGAATAAGGTAATTTCAGAAGAAATTAAATTGACAAACTCCTTATCTGAGAGTAAAATGGGGTTGAGACGCCATTGATAACACCTAGGAGGTCGCTGGGGAAACTCTAGTTCAAGCACTAATGGTGAATGGTCAGAGATAACAATACTCTCGTAAGTACACTGCCGAAGGTTAGGCAGAAGTTTTTTGTCCAAAAAGAAGTAATCAATCCGGGAGTATGTTTGATGAACATGAGAATAAAAGGAATACTGTCTATCTGTAGGATGTAGGAAACGCCAGGCCTCAAACATAGCATATTTCTGAAGAAAGGATTGAATAAGTAGGGCACATTTAGATGGGCCTGTATTTGTTTGTGAGGACTTGTCAAGAACTGGGGACATTTTACAGTTGAAATCCCCCCCTAAAATCAACAAATGAGAATCTAAATTGGGAATAGCAGACAGAAAGGAAGAAATGAAACTTGTGTCATCCCAATTGGGAGCATAAACACTAGCCAAAACAAGAGGGGTAGAAAACAGTTCACCGGTTACCATGACGTATCGTCCCTTAGGATCAGCAATAACCTCAGAAGCTACAAAGGGAGTAGCCTTATCAACCAGAATAGCAGCACCTCTTGATTTACTATGAAAGTTTGAGTGGAACACTTGACCAACCCAGTCCTTACACATCCTAAAATGCTCACCAGTCCTCAAGTGAGTCTCTTGTAGAAATGCAATATTTGCATTCAAACCCTTTAAGTGTGTCAACACCCTCTTAGACTTGGCCATTCTAACACCTGGATATGTTTATTTTTGAACCATTCCATTGTAGATTTTGCTTTATGTTTTGGATCATTGTCTTGTTGGAAGACAAATCTCCGTCCCAGTCTCAGGTCTTTTGCAGACTCCATCAGGTTTTCTTCCAGAATGGTCCTGTATTTGGCTCCATCCATCTTCCCATCAATTTTAACCATCTTCCCTGTCCCTGCTGAAGAAAAGCAGGCCCAAACCATGATGCTGCCACCACCATGTTTGACAGTGGGGATGGTGTGTTCAGCTGTATTGCTTTTACGCCAAACATAACGTTTTGCATTGTTGCCAAAAAGTTCAATTTTGGTTTCATCTGACCAGAGCACCTTCTTCCACATGTTTGGTGTGTCTCCCAGGTGGCTTGTGGCAAACTTTAAACGACACTTTTTTATGGATATCTTTAAGAAATGGCTTTCTTCTTGCCACTCTTCCATAAAGGCCAGATTTGTGCAATATACGACTGATTGTTGTCCTATGGACAGAGTCTCCCACCTCAGCTGTAGATCTCTGCAGTTCATCCAGAGTGATCATGGGCCTCTTGGCTGCATCTCTGATCAGTCTTCTCCTTGTATGAGCTGAAAGTTTAGAGGGACGGCCAGGTCTTGATAGATTTGCAGTGGTCTGATACTCCTTCCATTTCAATATTATCGCTTGCACAGTGCTCCTTGGGATGTTTAAAGCTTGGGAAATCTTTTTGTATCCAAATCCGGCTTTAAACTTCTTCACAACAGTATCTCGGACCTGCCTGGTGTGTTCCTTGTTCTTCATGATGCTCTCTGCGCTTTTAACTGACCTCTGAGACTATCACAGTGCAGGTGCATTTATACAGAGACTTGATTACACACAGGTGGATTGTATTTATCATCATTAGTCATTTAGGTCAACATTGGATCATTCAGAGATCCTCACTGAACTTCTGGAGAGAGTTTGCTGCACTGAAAGTAAAGGGGCTGAATAATTTTGCACGCCCAATTTTTCAGTTTTTGATTTGTTAAAAAAGTTTGAAATATCCAATAAATGTCGTTCCACTTCATGATTGTGTCCCACTTGTTGTTGATTCTTCACAAAAAAATACAGTTTTATATCTTTATGTTCGAAGCCTGAAATGTGGCAAAAGGTCGCAAAGTTCAAGGGGGCCGAATACTTTCGCAAGGCACTGTATACCTTATTTGATCTGGTCACTAACATTGGCCCATGGCATTGCACCAAATTCTTGTTTCAAAAAGATTTCATCTGTGCTTCAGAACCAAAAAGTTGCATGTCTTGACTGTTGACCAATGACCAGTCATCAGCACTGGCAGAGTAAGAAGCACATATCCAGATTAGTGACCAGTAAACATGTTTAATTTTCTATGGTTTTGTCTGGCAAAAACAGAGTAACAACGTTAATATTATCCTTATAAATCCGTACCATTTGGCAATCTGTTACGGACGCATCTTTCCCACAACAATAGGCTACCTGGTGTTTTCATTGATCATTTACATATTTCAGCTAGGCCTAGTTTGGGTGTGTTACAATTATATACCTCAGTTGTGGGTACCGGCTATATGTCTAAAGATAGCTGTAACATCACACTACCTTCAATACTTATCATTCATCACCCTGAACACACCATCCCCACTGTCAAACATGGTGGTGGCAGCATCATGGTTTGGGCCTGCTTTTCTTCAGCAGGGACAGGGAAGATGGTTAAAATTGATGGGAAGATGGATGGAGCCAAATACAGGACCATTCTGGAAGAAAACCTGATGGAGTCTGCAAAAGACCTGAGACTGGGACGGAGATTTGTCTTCCAACAAGACAATGATCCAAAACATAAAGCAAAATCTACAATGGAATCGTTCAAAAATAAACATATCCAGGTGTTAGAATGGCCAAGTCAAAGTCCAGACCTGAATCCAATCGAGAATCTGTGGAAAGAACTGAAAACTGCTGTTCACAAATGCTCTCCATCCAACCTCACTTAGTTCGAGCTGTTTTGCAATGAGGAATGGGAAAAAATTTCAGTCTCTCGATGTGCAAAACTGATAGAGACATACCCCAAGCGACTTACAGCTGTAATCGCAGCAAAAGGTGGCGCTACAAAGTATTAACTTAAGGGGGCTGAATAATTTTGCAAGCCCAATTTTTCAGTTTTTGATTTGTTAAAAAAGTTTGAAATATACAATAAATGTCGTTCCACTTCATGATGGTGTCCCACTTGTTGTTGATTCTTCACAAAAAAATACAGTTGTATATCTTTATGTTTGAAGCCTGAAATGTGCCAAAAGGTCGCAAAGTTCAAGGGGGCCGAATACTTTCGCAAGGCACTGTACGCAAGAGACTTGCAGCTGTAATTGCTGCAAAAGGGGGCTCTACAAAGTATTGACTTTGGGCGGGGTGACTAGTTATGCACGCTCAAGGTTTCAATGTTTTTGTCTTATTTCTTGTTTGTTTCACAATAAAAGTGTTTTGCATCTTCAAAGGGGTAGGCATGTTGTGTACTCCCCCCCCCCCCCCCCCCCCCCCCCCACAAAAAAAAATAATATTTTAATTCCAGGTTGTAAGGCAACAAAAGAGGAAAAATGCCAAGGGGGGTGAATACTTTCGCAAGCCACCGTACCTATTTAGGCAATCCCTAGCTGCTGGGTTGCTAAGTCCTGGCCTATGGGGTCTGCCGTCCTGTGGGTTGTCACTCTGGCCTTGGCTTAACACACCCGAAACCAATACTGAATGTTTCACTAAGATCCTAAAGCTGAGTCTGGTGTGTTGGGTTGGGGCTTTGCAGAGTAGTGGACTCCTATGGACAGCATGGGGCAACCCAGCTAAATTGTGTGCAAGTAAAAAGGGCTCTACAGTACTATTAGGCCTATTAATTATAATTCATTATATGGAGGATTTGCTGTGATTTGCTGTTTTAATGTATATTTAAGGTGTATGTGGGGGGTTTTGTGTTTTTTTTTTTTTTGTTCCCAAACCTTTCCTTTAAAATTGTGTTGGGAGAGAGTTGAGATATTGACTAGACTGGTGGGGGTCGGACGTGCAGGGGGCTCGGCCTGGCTGGTCAGTCAGGCTGACATTTGATACAGAGGATGTCTTAATAAAGACAATCAGAAGTCTTTGTATTTTATCAAGAGTTGTTTATTTGTTAGGCTATTGGTTAAAGGTGCAACACAATATTTTTACTTTAATTACCTTTGATCTAACTCAGTCTTGTTAATCAGTTGAACATATTTAATAAGGATCTCATACTTAGCTTGATGACTGTGGGCATTTTTGCTTAATTTTTGTTCTAAATAAAGACAGCATATTGGATTGTGTAAAAATGCAGAAAATTAGCTTTAGATGCCCAATAAATGGGGGGACCCCCGCAAGGTTATGTCCCCCCACTTCTAAAACCAAAGTGGTTCCCCTGCCTACTACAGCAAGTCGACGGCGCCCCGGGACACATACAGCCCAGACAGTTATGCCCATGCGCAACTATTTTTGTGACGAGATAACAGCCAGCTAGGTGTTAATCTCTCAAAAGAGCACAAGACCATGAGATTTTGGCAGCAAGCCCGCCATAGTAAGTTGCCTATAGATCCATTGTCATATAAGCGACCGTACTATAGGCCTATATTTCCGCCGAGTAGAGACTGTTTACATGGAAAATGTTGTAACAGCCCTCATCTTTACAGTAGCCTTATTGGCCTAGTTTAATTATTGCTCCGGGCTTTTGCATTGCAGTACACAATATGAACTCGAGATGACGCTACTGCTGTCTCTGCTCAAATGTTAGACCCATAAGGGCCAGCGACTCACTTTGCTCACTTCTCAGCCAAAAAACACAGATGTATGTTTCCTTTCGCTTCTGTTTTCGTTGTTGCTGTCATTCACTTTTGAACAGGACAATAAATAAAGGCAAAAACAATCATGTTAACACACCTCATAGTACTTTTCCATTAAAGTGTATTGGTTATTGGTTATAATGTTTCTAATTGGTTATAATGTTTCAAATATAGACCATTGCTATAGGTCAAATCGGACCTAATGTTGTTTTTGCATTTGACCATAGATAGCCAAACGGTTTTATTGAATAGGCTACATTTTAACTGATTGAAATGATAAATAGCAATGCTTTGTACATCTAGCCTGCTAAATGTCAGTCAGACACGGAATAACATGCATATGTTAAAATGTTTTTTTCGGGATAGCATCAAAAAGAAGAAAGGCTATAGGTTTATAGGCCTAAAATCTATTTTCATAACTTGTACTCCTTGCGTGCATATTAACATAAATATAAGTAACGTTTTCTTTTGGAAATGAATTCACGAATACAGATAGACTTATGGAAATGCCATCATAGAATGGAGAGAAAACATTGTAGACTAGGCATATACTGTCAATTTATTTGTGTGAATTGAAACAGAGGAAACCTTCGTAATCATTTAAAATGGTGTGTTACGGCTAAACAAAATTTGTTTTGTATTAAAGCATGACATGGATTTTTGTGCAAATCTCCATTCGACATCAATGCATGATTTATGCAACAATTAGAGCTGCACGCACGCTAGTAAGAATTCCGGGCCTGCTTTGATAGGTTATTTTAAGGGATATTAGGCCTATCTTAGAAAATAATATGTTAGACATATTATTTTATGGCAACAGTTTCTGTCTTGTTTGTGGGTAATTTGTGGACTTATCAAACCCATCAGTTAGGAATACAATAAGATGTATTTAATATAGGCCATAGCCTATAACCTTCCCATCATAGTTCATGCTTTGAGACGTTAGATGTGATAGGCCTATGACATGGAGTAATAATCTAAATAATTTACATCAGATAATATGCTATTGTGTCCTGTGTTACGTTTAATTTTGTTATTAAATGTATGTGAACATTAAACTAACAACTCTTGTCCATTGATTCATTTAAATCAAAACTAAACATTACCCTATTTACTTTAGGCATATTATTATTATATAATATGCTTAATTAATACAGTACAAGATGCTACAGTGTTTTTGAATTTTGAATTTCAATATTTTCTTCCCATGTTCCTCGGGTTAAACATGCCAGGTATTAACGACACACATTCCCAGTTATCTTGGCAAAATAGAATAAATGATGAAACATGGTTTGTATAAATAGTCATAGTCATTTATTTATAATAACATCGAAAGCCTTTCACTCATTTTAAGCTGTATAAATATAAAGTTAAACATTTCTCACAACAAACAAACCAAGCGCCTCAGGCTACATTAAATACATAAAACACTTTTTTTCGTTTATTTTTTAAAAAACAAATCACCTCTTATTTACACATATACAAAAATGGTCCTCTATTGTCATAAACAATAAAAATGGCAAGGAAAGAACAAAAGATGACGATGACACACACACACAAGTCTAAGAAAGTGGTCAAATATTTCATTTACGATTACACTTAGGCCTACATAAATAAGTCGGAAATTATATCTCATAAAACGTGACCAATGGGAAGCCAATGATTGATCTTCAAGGAATTGAAACCTTTCTATTAGAAGGAATGACAGCTTTGCCATCCTATTCTTCTACCACAGCAACATTCTGCAACTCTGTCCGTTTGTTGTTTTCTACAATTTACAGGAATCGATTCGTTTTCATGAATGTAGCCATACTATCACTGTGTTCATAGCACTTGGTAGATGGGGTCATGGGACGGCTGTGGGCAGTTGGTCGGTGACGGCACGGGTGCCCCCGTTTCGCTCAGGATAGATCCCTCTTGTGGAGAACAGGGGCTACCTTCGGAACCCTCCTGGCCTGATAACACAGTGCACGCTGACGTGTCTGTAGAGATTCTCTCCACGATGTTGGAAAGACAATCCAGGCTGGAGACTGCTGCGTTCTTGTTGCTTCTGGAATCAGCTGTAACAGAGGTGAAGGAAACATCAGTCAGAGACAAGTAACATTATCTACATGTGTGTCAAAAAATGTCTGCCAAGGGTCTTGTGCATTAGGCTACTGAAGGAGAGCTGCTGAAAAAAACGTATTTTAAAAACCGTATAATAAAGGTCTAGGCCTAACAAGTCACAATAATATAACACTTTAAAATAATAACTTACCATTTGGAGTCTCGGCGAAATAAGAGCTGTCATAGTTGCTTCGTCTTGCGGACGTGCACGTTGGGGCATTATAGTCCATCTGGATAAAACATTAATAAATGCAATCTAAGAATTCGATCAATAAAATAACACTGTGTGTTCTGACATCTTTTGGAGTGATATTGAATGACATGAATATCTCAAACTATATACCTATATCCCACCTTTTTTTGTGCTTAGCATGTAACATTTTTTGTTGTTGATGTACTATTTACCCATTTTTCTCCACAATTTCGTGATATCCAATTGGTAGTTCCAAAATAATATAAGAAAATCAAATTGAATAGGCCTACTAAATGTATTTATATAGACCTGCAAATAGGTTTTATTGAATAAAAACTACCGAATTCCAGTGTGGTCATGCACATACACTGATGTCAAGATGCACCAACTCACCATTCCATCAGAGCAGTTGGACTGTGGACTGGATGCATCAGAGTCCCCGCTATAGTGTTCCAACACCGGGTAGTAGTTCTCGCCGTCCTGGCCCCTGAGCAGAGATTGCAGAGACTCGATGTAGCTGATTGCATTTCTCAAGATCTCCACCTTGGGAAGCCTCTGATTGGGGTTGTTCGACGTGCATCTCTTCAGGTTCTCGAAGGCATCGTTGACCTTTCCCAGCCTCCTCCTCTCCCGCATAGTAGCAGCCTTCCTCCGGTCAGAGTTTGTGGTTTTCCTCTTGCAAGCTTTACATGCCCAGAGGAGGCACCTCCCGGCTTGGTGGTGCCCGCTCGGTGCCCTGATGTGCTCGTCTTCGTTGTAATGGTGGTCGTCTGGCTTGAGGAGTCCCACGTGGACCAACCGGGGGTCCAGGTCCTCGAAGAAATGCATGTCGCTGGTGTTGAAGCACGGGTCGTCATAAAAGTCATCAGCAGAGGTGACAGGGAACGAAATATCCGACAACTCCATCTCACTGTCAAATTCCAAGACCAGCCTTGTAACGATTGTAATCCTGGCTCTGTATTTGTCACAAACGTTAGAGGTTACCGGAAACTTTGGGCAAAAAGTTGAACTGTAAAGGTATCCTTAGAGCAAACAAAAAACGTACAATTAGTATTCGTTTTTAGTGTAGGAATTTGGTTGTCTTTCCCAACCTGTATCCTAGTGCACCCCTTGGGTACCTGTTGCTGATGCTGTGGCTCAAACAAGCTTTTATCCCTGGTGAGTTAGGGGCGTGCTCTGCATTTCTGACAGCTCCCTGGATTGGCCAATGGTCGCGCGGAATGTGTGCGCAGGGAGGGGTTTACAACTTCATGCTAATTAGTGTACAATTTCTCGTAACTGTCTCTATAATAACATGGAATAGGATTACTTTATTTTTCCAGAAGGAACTTTAGTAAAAGCATAATATTCTAGTAATAGGACTACATAGAAGTATAATAATAATACAGCTATGCACCAACATATTACAATTGAATCTGTATATTACATTTATGAAAGTGATTTGATTGTAATTCATTGTTCATTAATATGAGCTTCTTAAAATATCAGTATGACTGTATTCAAAGGAATAATACGTCTCGAACGCTCTTTTAAATTCAAATAGCCCATAACCTGTCTTAATCTTTAATTATGTTATTCACACGTTTATCTAGTGTCCCTATACAATTTGTTTCGAAGATGGAAGTTGGCCTAATGATATCACTAATTGTCGTCTTGCACAACCTATTATTATAATTTATAGCCCTCGAATATATTCATTATCCAATGTGCAGGCTGCTTTATAATTAATCAGGCAGACCTGTTTGTTTTAAATAAATATAATTTTCTAAATACGAAATGCTCTCAAGGCTGTTATGATTTGAAGGGATTTTTAAAATGTTTTTATAGACAGGCCTACTGGAGAAAAATAGGCCACGATAAGCCTGCTACTTGAAAACCTCCATGTCTTGTTATTGGTATTTATTGGAATCCCCATTGGCATCTGCAAAAGCCTCATCTACTCTTCCTGGGTTCCACATGAAACATGACATAATACATAGTACATAACATGATCAGTCAAGGAGTGAAATACATACATTTAAAACGTCACAGTCGACAGTACATATCAGTACATACACACAATATCTAGGTCTGGGTTAGGATCGCTAGATGGCGATAGTGAGTTGATTAAACCAGTGATGACATCCCATGCAACACTCCTGCAACAATCAAGAATCCTTTGACAGTCAGGAAATTGAAGTCACTACGAACACTTATATTACATTAAACACTATATGAGCCATATAGAACAAAGAGAGCTTAGAGGGTTTTTTTCAAAACTTTATTTCAAAAGGAAGACATTGTTTTAACTTTGTACTGTATGTGATGAAGAGGGATAATTCATATTTCAACAGTATATTTAAAGGCAATTTGTTTTGTGGACACAAAGTGTATGGATGAGACAATTCCCAAACAATATCTCTTAATCATCAACCCATAATTTCTAACGAATCAGTGATCTCTTTGTAACATAGTAAATACAGAAATACTTCACATTATAAGCCACTTAACATAGTATACTGAGAAGATTGTCAATGCAGGAGTCATCCAGAAAAAATACCAGATATTTCAGTATCAACTTTGATTGTCGCATTGTTACCTCTCAATGCATCCAACAGCATCCTTTAAGACATCAAACCTCAAATTTGCTTATGGAATACATACATGATACACTGAGGTTGTGCCCTTTTAAATGCCCAGATCAAGTACATAATACATGTATTCTTCATTTTTGGTAGTTTCTAGAACTTAAAGTACTGGATTCAAGACCTTCCACCCTCTCTAACATAACCCAATACCCCCATCAATATGTTGAACCAAACATTTACAAAATAGGGCAGATATTCAAGCTTAGGAATTTGGAAGAAGTGCTATAGCTTGGTTCAGTTTACATTCTAGAATGAAGCTAGTTGTAAATAAGCCATCCCCCCTTGTTTGTTCAGTTCAGAAATAATTTCCATAGAGGACTTTGGAGTGTCTTCTACAATACATTGGTCTTACTGACTAGCAATAACACAATATAGGTGCCCAGACAAAAAAAAACACAGACATGACAGGAAAGGCTTGTTTTGTGAGTCTAACTCACCAAGTAGGCTTCTTTAATGGAAACACACGCTAGTGAGTGATTCATCCACTGGTGACGTTGGTCAACTCCTCCTGCAGCTTGTTGATTAGGTACTCCCCAAAGCCCCCCGAGCGGTCAATGGTGCAGCCCACTCTACGGGCGTTGGTCAGGAGGTCTCCCAGCAGTTTGACGCGGGGCACCAGTGGCCCCAGGAAGCGGCTCTTGACCACGCTGGCGGAGTGCGGGTCGCTGTGCTCCTTGGACAGCTGGCTGAGCTCCACCATCACAGCCATCTCCTCCTTCCACTGGCCCAGCATCAGCTAGAGGGCTGGGATCACTGCACACACCTCCTCACAGCCTGGCCTCTGGGGGAGAATGACAGCACACACACACAGAGACGGCCATTAGAATGCACTGACTGTGCTCTGCTAAATCAGGGATTCCCATAGTCGGTCCTGGGGCCCCACTGGGTGCACGTTGTGTTTTTTGCCCAAGCATTACACAGCCGATTCAAATAATTAAAGCTTGATGATGAGTTGGTTATTTGAATCAGCTGTGTAGTTCTAGGGCAAAAACCAAAACGTGCACCCAGGGGGGGCCCCAGGACCAACTATGGGAAACCTTGTGCTAATAATCAAAATGTAGATGTTAGAACAGAACAGCTCGCTTAATTGTCCCCCTTACTGAAGGATAACTATATATTTTTTACTTTAATTCATTATTATACTACTGTAGTTTCTTAAAATCTGAAAACACTTGAATATATCTCTCCTACTTTAACTATGATCTTTATGAAAATGAATCCATCCAAACTGTTTTATAAACAAAACAACGAAAAGCCTTTCAGACAACTTCTTTCCAAACTTCAAACAACGTTGAAGAATTGGTTGCAGAATTTAATACAAATCGTAATAATATCAACACTGATGAATAGACTTATTCAGGACACATCATTTGCCCTCACAGATCAATGGATAACAAGGTGTCCCAAATTGCTGATGATGGACCCCTTTAGCGGTCCCACTTGGGATCGATTTGACATGACTCGTAAAACTGGAGGAGGCAGAAAGAGGACACGGCACTAAAGTGTCAACGCCACCCCGTACATCTGGAAACACAATTAATGCCTCGTCCTTCCGCCTGCACATTAATCTCCCCAATTTTCCGGAACTCAGGGGAAATGTACACCCTGACAGGCAATAGGCCTGAGCCCCAGGAAAAGCTCCAGGGTTAAGGTTTAACCCCCCACCCCCCTTGGCCTCAGACGTTCCTATTCTGTCCACTCACAACCCCTTATCCCCAGCACCAGCATAGACAGTAACCAGATTTCCACACAACCATTTAATGCAAAATAATTACCTGACGCATAAGAAAAAGTCACGACAGGGCTTATGGAAACAGAAAATGTTGGTACAATTTCATGTGTCTGTAAAATTAATTATGCGAGAAATGACGTTGGAAATGCCTTTATGCGCAAATATCGATATAATAAAGTAAACTTGGTGTCACACGATATGGGCCTACCACCACGATGTGGAAAAGCATGATATGTTTCTAGGCAGATTAAAAACATTATGATGAACTTCACATGGTGGGTAAATGCACTGTGATCATGCACATTTCCAATAGTCCAAATATTGAGGGTAAGCTATTATTTGAATGCTGGTGACCGGTGCTTGGCTGTCTTGAGAGCATGTGTCAAAACCAGATTGTGCAAGTTTGCTATTAATCACAACAGTTTGTTGTGAAAACCATCGGTAAAGTTGAAATTGAGATGACCATCGAACTTATGTTTTTTATTCCGTACATGGGAACTTAACCGCAAAAGTAATTTATGTGCACTACTTCATCACGCACAGCCTTTTATCTGCCACAAGTCAGTTTGATGGAAACTCACATCTGGTGGGAAAATGCGCTTATTGTTTTTATGCAGATTTTAGGATATCCGCATGAAAATCTGTGGCCAATTGAATGGAAACCAAGCTAGTGTGCCAATTTATTTAGCCAGAAGGAAAAAGGCATGCATACATGACCCATGCCCTACTGCACTGCCTAAAGTTAGGAGGAACCCATCCCCTCTCCCCCGGCAGTGGGCACACAGAATTAGAATGAGTAGAACAGGCATCCCCATTCAGGTCAACTATGCCATAATGGGTGGTGGTTCATTATATTTCTATAAGCGGGCAGCTCTACACTGTAAAACTTTTCCCTGTAAATTGACAGCATTATACTAGCACCACAGTTGCCAGTTTAATACTGTAATTTTGCTTTACAGCAGTGATGCTGTAATATCGTTTACAGTACCATTTTCCTTACTGTAAAAATTATTACAGCATTCTTGCTTTAAATTTACAGCAAGGATGCTGTAATACAGTATGTTACATATTACAGCAATCATGCAGTGAATTTACAGCAGGATGCTGTAATATGTTTTACAGTAAGGAAATTCATACTGTAAACTATATTACAGCATCACTGCTGTTTAGCAAAATTACAGTATTAAACTGGAAACTGTGGTGCCAGTATAATGCTGTAAATTTACAGGGAAATACCTACAGTAATATACAATTATTTTACAGTACTAAGCAGCATTGCAGGCTGTCTATAGAAGACAGCTCCCTGAAACATAATATTGTAAGAAAAACAATGTGTACAAACATATATATTTATTCAAATTCAAAACATGAATTTCACATGAATTGCACTTCTTCACCATACACAAACCAGGATATTAGAATAGGTCACATGAATTTCACATGAATTACACTACTTCACCATACACAAACCAAGATATTAGAATAGGTCATTCTTGAAAATACAGGATTATGTAAGAAAAAAATTAACTCTAAATAAAAAAAATGAAAAAAGGAGAACAGTTGAACAGGGAGATATTTTTACAAAAAACTATAACAAGAACTGCTTGCCTGCCTGTCTTTGAGAGAGAAATGAGAGAGAGAGAGAGAGATCGAGAGAGAAAGGGGCTGAGAGAGAAGGATGATAGAGAAGAGTGAGCAGGGCTAGATTGGAGCCAGAGAAGCAAGCTACCGCAAGCCAACACAGGCTCCGGGATGGAGCAAGCAGATCATTTACTGACCCAACCCGCATGGCAGGATTTCTGAGAGAATGAGAGATGCAAAGAAGTCTCAAATAAATCTCGGTGGCATGCAGATTATCACCCCAATCTTTGAAACTCTGATCCTCCTTAGCTAAGATATGTCAACTAGGACAAACATGGAAATAGAAAGAATAGAAAGAGAGAGATTGCTATTACTATCACTACTACTAATCACTACTACTACTACTACTATCACTACTACTACTATCACTACTACTACTATAACTATCACCATCACTACTACTATAACCACTACTACTAATACTACTACTACTATCACTACTACTACTATAACTATCACCATCACTACTACTATAACCACTACTACTAATACTACTATAACTATCACCACTACTACTACTACTACTACTATCACCACTACTACTACTACTACTACTATCACTACTATAACATTCACCACTACTACTATCACCACTACTACTATTACTATCACTACTGCTACTATTACAACTACTACTACTACTATCACCACTACTACTATCACCACAACTACGACTGCTACTATCCCCACTACTACTACTACATTACTATCACCACCACCACTACTACTACTACTACTACTACTACTACTACTACTACTACTACTACTACATTCACCACTACTACTATCACCACTACTACTATTACTATCACTACTGCTACTATTACAACTACTACTACTACTACTACTACTACTACTATCACCACAACTACGACTGCTACTATCCCCACTACTACTACTACATTACTATCACCACTACTACTACTAATACTATCACTACTATCACTACTACTACTATTACAACTACTATCACCACTACTACTATTACTATCACCACTACTACTGTCATGAACAAAGTAAATGCCCTAAACGACTTGCCAAAACTATAGTTTGTTAACAAGAAATTTGTGGAGTGGTTGAAAAAACAGTTTTAATGACTCCAACCTAAGTTTATGTAAACTTCCGACTTCGACTGTAATTAATCAGAGAATCTGGTATAAAATTAACCCTGAGCTCGACCAGTGACACAGACTGATACACCCCAACAATTAAATGCACCTGTGATTCTGTGACCAGAATCAGTGAGATCTTTCCAAATGTGTATCCGTCATCATTTTCTCCCATTACAACAAGGCCTTTAGTGTATGTTTTTGCTTTGTATACAATTTTAAACACCTCTGCAGTGCTTTGCTTTGTGAACCCTTTTGACTGTCCGGCTCCCTGAATGGTGTTGTTATATAATTGCTCCTCAAATGAATTCATGACACCAACATCTTCAATGCTATGTGGAAACAATTGGCCACTGCATAAGTAATCCTGGAGTGGCTCTCAGACAAGTTTTCTGGCACACTCCTTGAAGTAGGAGTGCTTGCTCTCAAACCTTAGTGTCCTTATTCGTTTGTGTCGCCCAAATTGCAGGATGAGGTCGGGGTAGTGTAACAAGTGCAAATGCTTCAGTGCAAGGGCACTCTATCCCACAAGCAAAAACTGTAGTTCACAACATTTCTATGTTTTTTTTGCATGAGTAATGAATGCTTTAATATTTAGGAAACAGAAATTGCAGGATTTACACCTGCACATTCCCAATAAAGCTACTTCCAGCTACGAGCCATCCTGCAATATGAAAATTACACTACCCCCAGCCACCAAATGGCATTCACACACCAAGAGCTATGAAGCTATACGTTACTATGCAACTCATGCCAACCACACAATCTAAACAAAATAATTATACACTACAAGGCTAAATAAAATATCAGTCTGTGCCTGATGTTTTAGATATAATTAATTTACCGTTGCTTAATTAATGGTTGGATAGGATCACTTCTGAAAGATTAGCAAAAGCACAAGGAAAATTCAACTCAAGCGGAAAATGCCACTTCCATCGCCCTGAATAATGTTAGCAAGCTAACCACACAATCTGAAGAAAACGAAAATGAAAAATAACTTTAATATCCTGCAGGGTAAAATATCAGTCTGTGCCTGTTGTTGCTGAATATATTAATTTAAATGGACTAATAAGGATAACAAAAGCATAGGGGGAATATTCCACTCACTTCTGCTAAATGAGACTGAATAGAGCTAACATTAACCAGAGATATTTAGAGAAAGGTGTCCAATAGAGTGCACCATCTCTGAGCTATAGCTAACGTTAGCAAGCACCATTCCCCTTTCATCTGAGAGCTTCCATTCTTCTCATTCCAACTGCAGAATCACCCAAAAAGTATACATCTAGAGGTAAAATGTCAGTCCGTGGCTGTTGACAAACTAAAGGTGTATTCGACATAGCTAAACTCTCGCTCCCTCCCTAGACGAACTGTATTTTTGTCTGGTGAAGCCTATGCCCATTTTGCCACTAATAATACCATAGCGTTAGCACCATGTCATGCACCCACGGGTTAAGTAGCCTATCCAAAGAAACAAACATATGGATTTCTGCACGTTGTTAATACTAAAATGATTTGCTCTATAGCTACAAGATCACAAATGATTTTACCAGCAAGAAAGATCAACGCAACAGACCGAAATGTCAACTTGGCTATACTGTTAGCTAACACAATCCAAACAAGCTAACTTTAGCGAGATAGTAGCGTAGTTAATTAAGAAAACCTGCAGGTACAGTGCCTTGCGAAAGTATTCGGCCCCCTTGAACTTTGCGACCTTTTGCCACATTTCAGGCTTCAAACATAAAGATATAAAACTGTATTTTTTTGTGAAGAATCAACAACAAGTGGGACACAATCATGAAGTGGAACGACATTTATTGGATATTTCAAACTTTTTTAACAAATCAAAAACTGAAAAATTGGGCGTGCAAAATTTTTCAGCCCGTTTACTTTCAGTGCAGCAAACTCTCTCCAGAAGTTCAGTGAGGATCTCTGAATGATCCAATGTTGACCTAAATGACTAATGATGATAAATACAATCCACCTGTGTGTAATCAAGTCTCCGTATAAATGCACCTGCACTGTGATAGTCTCTGAGGTCCGTTAAAAGCGCAGAGAGCATCATGAAGAACAAGGAACACACCAGGCAGGTCCGAGATACTGTTGTGAAGAAGTTTAAAGCCGGATTTGGATACAAAAAGATTTCCCAAGCTTTAAACATCCCAAGGAGCACTGTGCAAGCGATAATATTGAAATGGAAGGAGTATAAGACCACTGCAAATCTATCAAGACCTGGCCGTCCCTCTAAACTTTCAGCTCATACAAGGAGAAGACTGATCAGAGATGCAGCCAAGAGGCCCATGATCACTCTGGATGAACTGCAGAGATCTACAGCTGAGGTGGGAGACTCTGTCCATAGGACAACAATCAGTCGTATATTGCACAAATCTGGCCTTTATGGAAGAGTGGCAAGAAGAAAGCCATTTCTTAAAGATATCATAAAAAGTGTTGTTTAAAGTTTGCCACAAGCCACCTGGGAGACACACCAAACATGTGGAAGAAGGTGCTCTGGTCAGATGAAACCAAAATTGAACGTTTTGGCAACAATGCAAAACGTTATGTTTGGCGTAAAAGCAACACAGCTCATCACCCTGAACACACCATCCCCACTGTCAAACATGGTGGTGGCAGCATCATGGTTTGGGCCTGCTTTTCTTCAGCAGGGACAGGGAAGATGGTTAAAATTGATGGGAAGATGGATGGACCATTCTGGAAGAAAACCTGATGGAGTCTGCAAAAGACCTGAGACTGGGACGGAGATTTGTCTTCCAACAAGACAATGATCCAAAACATAAAGCAACATCTACAATGGAATGGTTAAAAAATAAACATATCCAGGAGTTAGAATGGCCAAGTCAAAGTCCAGACCTGAATCCAATCGAGAATCTGTGGAAAGAACTGAAAACTGCTGTTCACAAATGCTCTCCATCCAACTTCACTGAGCTCAAGCTGTTTTGCAAGGAGGAATGGGAAAAAATGTCAGTCTCTCAATGTGCAAAACTGATAGAGACATACCCCAAGCGACTTACAGCTGTAATCGCAGCAAAAGGTGGCGCTACAAAGTAATAACTTAAGGGGGCTGAATAATTTTGCACGCCCAATTTTTCAGTTTTTGATTGGTTAAAAAAGTTTGAAATATCCAATAAATGTTGTTCCACTTCATGATTGTGTCCCACTTGTTGTTGATTCTTCACAAAAAAATACAGTTTTATATCTTTATGTTTCAAGCCTGAAATGTGGCAAAAGGTCGCAAAGTTCAAGGGGGCCGAATACTTTCGCAAGGCACTGTATATAGAAGTATATAGTACAGTCTTGGCCAAAAGTTTAGAGAATGACACAAATATTAATTTCCACAAAGTTTGCTGCCTCAGTGTCTTTAGATATTTTTGTCAGATGTTACTATGGAATAGTGAAGTATAAGTACACGCATTTCATAAGTGTCAAAGGCTTTTATTGACAATTATATGAAGTTGATGCAAAGAGTCAATATTTGCTGCGTTGACCCTTCTTTTTCAAGGCCTCTGCAATCCGCCCTGGCCTGCTATCAATTAACTTCTGGGCCACATCCTGACTGATGGCAGCCCATTCTTGCATAATCAATGCTTGGAGTTTGTCAGAATTTGTGGGTTTTTGTTTGTCCACCCGCCTCTTGAGGATTGACCACAAGTTCTCAATGGGATTAAGGTCTGGGGAGTTTCCTGGCCATGGACCCAAAATATTGATGTTTTGTTCCCCGAGCCACTTAGTTATCACTTTTGCCTTATGGCAAGGTGCTCCATCATGCTGGAAAAGGCATTGTTCCTCACCAAACTGTTCCTGGATGGTTGGGAGCAGTAGCTCTTGGAGGATGTGTTGGTACCATTCTTTATTCATGGCTGTGGTCTTAGGCAAAATTGTGAGTGAGCCCACTCCCTTGGCTGAGAATCAACCCCACACATGAATGGTCTCAGGATGCTTTACTGTTGGCATGACACAGGACTGATGGTAGCGCTCACCTTGTCTTCTCCGGACAAGATTTTTTCCGGATGCCCCAAACAATCGGAAAGGGGATTCATCAGAGAAAATTACTTTACCCCAGTCCTGAGCAGTCCAATCCCTGTACCTTTGCAGAATATCAGTCTGTCCCTGATGTTTTTCCTGGAGAGAAGTGGCTTCTTTGCTGCCCATCTTGGCACCAGGCCATCCTCCAAAAGTCTTTGCCTCACTGTGCGTGCAGATGCACTCACACCTGCCTAAGCAAGCTCTGTACTGGTGGTGTCCCGATCCCGCAGCTGAATCAACTTTAGGAGACAGTTCTGGAGCTTGCTGGACTTTCTTGGGCGCCCTGAAGCCTTCTTCAAAACAATTGAACCGCTCTCCTTGAAGTTATTGATGATCCAATAAATGGTTGATTTAGGTGCAATCTTACTGGCAGCAATATCATTGCCTGTGAAGCCCTTTTGTGCAAAGCAATGATGACGGCACGTGTTTCCTTGCAGTTAACAATGGTTGACAGAGGACGAACAATGATTCCAAGCACCACCCTCCTTTTGAAGCTTCCAGTCTGTTATTCGAACTCAATCAGCATGACAGAGTGATCTCCAGCCATGTCCTCGTCAACACTCACACCTGTGTTAACGAGAGAATCACTGACATGATGTCAGCTGGTCCTTTTGTGGCAGGGCTGAAATGCAGTGGAAATGTTTTGGGGGGATTCAGGTCATTTGCATGGCAAATGGGGACTTTGTAATCAATTGCAATTCATCTGATCACTCTTCGTAACATATATGGAAATTGCCATCAGACAAACTGAGGCAGCAGACTTTGTGAAAATTAATAGTTGTGTCATTCTCAAAACTTTTGGCCACAACTGTATATGGAATTAGTACATACCTAGCAGCTGCTCAAAAATATTTAGGCGACTTTTCCACGAAAATACAAAATAGCTTGAGTAGAACAGAAAGATAATTTTCTCATGAGTCTTCCCTTACAGACCCTTTGGCGCAGAGCATCGCATTAGTGGAAATCAAGTCTGTTCTCAGGGCAGGCCTGGTTGTAGATAGGTTTGAGTCGGGACATTGTTAGCATTTTAGCTTTCCTAACCTTCACCTAAATATCATAACATGCTGTGTTAATTCACGTAACCTGCTAAGAAAAGTAACTGCTAAAAGTAACTGCTAAGAAAAGTAAAACCGGCAGACCTGCCCTGAGAACAGTCTTGATTTCAAATATGAGATACAGCTCTCTTTCTCTCTTTCACACACCACAGACAGTTTGGCACCGCCAACTACAGCAGTGTTCAGGGACTACTGTAAAGAAATACAGTAAGTTAGAGTCATTTCTACAGGAGGCTTACAATTACAGTTAATAACAGTATTTTTCAGCATTTGACCCATAATGTAGTACAATCTACAGCATTAATGCTGTAAAACACATTTAAGGTATTTTACTGTGCATTCTACAGTGTTTTACTGTTGAAATTACATTAAAGTCTTACAGTGTACCTGTATGTCTTTATTACAGTACTGTCCCCCTCTGTCTGACAGGTAGTCCAGCATGGCCTCAGCCTGCGCCTGTTCCTGCTCAGAGTGCTCATGGAAGAACGCTGCCACCCTTGGCAAGGCAATATCATCCTGCTCAAACATATTGGCCTGGAAGAGTGAATCATATAGAGTAACTACAGTGAGAATGAGCCATTTACAAGTGGGTTATTGACATATATTGCTGTATTGGATGGCATACAGCTTAATTCATATTGTGACTAACTTTAAGCAACTTGGTACATTTCATCAACTCATCAAAGACCTGTGCAAATATGACTAAGTATGGAAATGGAAATAAACGATAAGATGAAGACTTGCAAGATTCATTGCTTGTACACATTAGTTATGCAATGTTGTGGAATGACAGTCACGATGAGCTCTAAATTAAGCAAAAAGGCACGCATTCAGGGCTCGAACCACTTCGCTTATAATTAAGCAATAAGGTCCGAAGAGATGTGGTATATGGCCAATATACCACGGTTAAGGGCTGTTCTCACGCACGACGCAACGCTAAGTGGTAGTTTTTAGGCATGACGCAACACGAAGTGGTATATTGGCCATATATCACAAACCCCCGAGGTGCCTTACTGCTATTATAAACTGGTTACCAACGTAATTAGAGCAGTAAAAATACATGTTTTGTCATTCCCGTGGTATGCTGTCAGACAATCAGCATTCAGGGCTCGAACCACCTGACATAGTTCATAATGTAGACCACACCTCCTCGTGCCTTATTGCTTAAATATATGACAGAGGGTTGAAAACCTTTCAGTGATTCAGGCCATACATTTTTTTTTTTTTTTAAATCCATGCAATTTCAAATAGCTTTTATTTATAAAACATCCAATTTTCCCATAGAACATTTTGTAAACAAGTAACTTGCACTTATAGCCTATTGTTGGATGGTTAGGTCGCCCTTACCAGTGCATCAAGTCTGTAAGCAACCTCCATAAGCATTGAAGATACTCCGCACAAACTCTCCTCAACGACCGCAGGGAGGTTCTGTTTCACCCTGCTCCCGACAAATGGTCTGTGAATTTTACAGATAGGCAGGCTGGTCTTTAATCTCTTGACACTTAGTTCAGCCATGTTTAAAAATTCCCGACGGAGATTAGATTGTAACAACAACCGTTATTGCACAACTGATGAAGTCGAAAGTTGGCTAGCTCACAACTGATCTCGATTGAACGACACTATCTCCTTCCCATAAACTTGTGATAATATTGATCCTTTAACACTAAATGAATAGCGTAATATAAACAACTACATACACTATAAGTGTTGTTTGCAGTCTTTGGTTGCGAGAGTGAACGATAATTTAGAAATGGAGAAATCGTTTCCAGTTCAGATTCTCAAGTTCATCCGGTGCGTGTGATCGACACTGTCCTAAATGAGAGTGAAGCGCGACGTCAATTACAAATAGTAAAATTCAACAACGATTAGTGAAAATTGTGTAATTAAAAAGTAGGCATGAACAGTGGCTAATGCATGCGAATTATGCTGGGATAGCATGTTGTGCGTCAGAAAATAAATTCGGTTTAGTCAAAATAAAATAGAATCACTTTATTTTTGAAAGTGGGCTATTTGCTTGAATAAGCACAGTTCTTGTATATTTTAACTGCTGAATGTAACGTCTGCTTCCAACTCCCACTCTCAAACACATAGATCCCCTGTACGCAGCTCACGCTCCAGATCCTAATCACCTGAATTCTGATCACCTGTTCACACACCTGTATGTCATTATCACACACTATTTAGTTCAGTTTTTGCACCCCATCATTGTGATGTATTGTTTGTTTTGTGACACTGCTATCTGGAGCGCTGGGTTTCCCCCTAATTTGCACCCCCAATGTTTTTGCCTGCCTCACTAACGAGGCCTGTTCCCTGCCTGTACTTTAGCCAATCGGATTTCCTGTTATCAATTTATTACCTTCTATTTCGGATGACATTACTGGCCTTTTCCCTGCCTGTACTGTTGGCTTTTTGGACCCTCTGTGTATGACCTGCTTGCCCCTGGACCCAGCTACCTGCCTCCTCCTGTGGCCCGATACAATAAACACCTGCTGCGCCCTGCGCTTGAAACCAGCTCTCTGTCTCCCATCGTGTTCATTACACTGTATTGTTCCTGGATTTTAGAACAATGGCATAAGCATCCCATAATCAGCCAGACATGTCTTTTAGACCAACAGTGCAGAATTGGACTTCCCCATAGGCCAGTGGTCCCTAACCCCTGGACACCGGCCAAATTGTAATTTTATCACCATACTAAACAGGATACTCAGGGGGGAAAAATGTCCCTTTTTCAGGACCCTGTCTTTCAAATATAATTAGTAAAAATACAAATAACTTCACAGATCTTCATCGTAAAGGGTTTAAGCACTGTTTCCATGCTTGTTCAATGAACCATAAACAATTAATGAACATACACCTGTGGAATGATCGTTAAGACACTAACAGCTTACAGACAGTAGGCAATTAAGGTCACAGTTATGAAAACTTAGGACACCAAAGAGGCCTTTCTACTGACTCTGAATAACACCAAAAGAAAGATGCCCAGGGTCCCAGTTCATCTGCGTGAACGTGCCTTAGGCATGATGCAAGGAGTTATGAGGAAGGCAAATGTGTCCAGGGCAATAAATTGCAATGTCCGTACTGTGAGACGCCTAAGACAGCGCTAAAGGGAGACAGGACGGACAGCTGATCATCCTCGCAGTGGCAGACCACATGTAACAACACCTGCACAGGATCGGTACATCCGAACATCACACCAGCGGGACAGGTACTGCCCGAGTTATACCAGGAACACAATCCCTCCATCAGTGCTCAGACTGTCTGCAATAGGCTGAGAGAGGCTGGACTGAGTGCTTGTAGGCCTGTTGTAAAGGCAGGTCCTCACCAGCCATCACTGGCAACAATGTCGCCTATGGGCACAAACCCACTGTTGCTGGACCATACAGGACTGGAAAAAAGTGCTCTTCACTGAAGAGTGTGGAGGGTACGTCATGGTCTGGGGTGGTGTGTCACAGCATCATCGGACTGAGCTTGTTGTCATTGCAGGCAATCTCAACGCTGTGCATTACAGGGAAGACATCCTCCTCCCTCATGTGGTACCCTTCCTGCAGGCTCATCTTGACATGACCCTCCAGGATGACAATGCCACCAGCCATACTGCTCGTTCTGTGCGTGATTTCCTGCAAGACAGGAATGTCAGTGTTCTGCCATGGCCAGCGAAGAGCCTGGATCTCAATCCCATTGAGCACGTCTGGGACCTGTTGGATCGGAAGATGAGGGCTAGGGCCAATCCCCTCAGAAATGTCCTAGATCTTGCAGGTGCCTTGGTGGAAGAGTGGGGTAACCTCTCACAGCAAGAACTGGCAAATCTGGTGCAGTCCATGAGGAGGAGATGCACTGCAGTACTTTATGCAGCTGGTGGCCACACCAGATACTGACTGTTACTTTTGATTTTGACTTCCCTTTGTTCAGACACATTATTCCATTTCTGTTAGTCACATGTCTGTGGAACTTTTTCAGTTGTTGAATCTTGTTATGTTCATACAAATATTTACACATGTTAAGCTTGCTGAAAATAAACGCAGTTGACAGTGAGAGGACATTTCTTATTTTGCTGAGTTTATGTTGATCCACAAGTAGTGTCAGTGACTGCATTCATATCATATTTTCTATCTTGGACCTCCCCTGCCCCGCGCCACTCCTCTCTAACACCCCTCACTCTCCTCTCCTTCCCTCTTCTCTCCCGTTCTCAATTTCAATGTAAGGGTCTTTATTAGCATGGGAAACATATGTTTACATTGCCAAACCAAGTGAAATAGATAATAAGCAAAAGTGAAATAAACAATATATTTTTTTACAGTAAACATAACACCCACAAAAGTTCCAAATAATAAAGTCATGTCAAATGTCATATTATGTTCAAATAGTTTAAGAACAAAAGGGAAAATAAATAAACATAAATATGGGTTGTATTTACAATGGTGTTTGTTCTTCACTGGTTGCCCTTTTCTTGTGGCAATAGGTCACAAATCCTGCTGCTGTGATAGCACACTGTGGTATTTCACCCAATAGTTATGGGAGTTTATCAAAATTGGGTTTCTTTTCTAATTATTTGTGGGTCTGTGTAATCTGAGGGAAATATTTGTCTCTAATATGGTCATATATTTGGCAGGAGGTTAGGAAGTGCAGCTCAGTTTCCACCTCATTTTGTGGTCAGTGTGCACATAGCCTGTCTTCTCTTGAGAGCCAGGTCTACCTACTGCGGCCATTCTCAATAGCAAGGCTATTCTCACTGAGACTGTATATAGTCAAAGCTTTCCTTAATTTTATGTCAGTCACAGTGGTCGGTATTCTGCCACTGTGTACTCTTTGTTTAGGGCCAAATAGCATTATAATTTGCTGTTTTTTTGTTAATTCTTTCAATGTGTCAAGTAATTAGGGCTCATAATTGGCGCAGCGGTCTAAGGTACTGCATCTCAGTGCAAGAGGCATCACTACAGTCCATGCTTTGAATCCAGGCTGTATCACATTTGGCTGTGATTGGGAGTCCAATAGGGTGGCGCACAATTGGTCCAGTGTCACCGGGGTAGGCCGTCATTGATAAATAAGAATTTGTTCTTAACTGACTTGCCTAGTTAAATTAAAGTGTATCTTTTTGTTTTCTCATGATTTGGTTGGGTCTAATTGTGTTTCTGTCCTGGACCAGCTTGCATAGGGGACTCTTCTATAGGTTAATCTCTCTGAAGGTGATGGCTTTGCTATGGAATATTTGGGAATCGTTTCCTTTTAGGCAGTAGAAGAATTTTACTGCTCTTTTCTGGATTTTGATAATTAGTGGGTATCGGCGTAATTCTGTTCTGCATGCATTATTTGGTGTTTTACGTTGTACAAGGAGGATGTACACAGAGGTTGTACATGGAGGTTGTACACAGAGGATGTAGACAGAAGTTGTACACAGAGGATGTACCCTTTCTTTCTTCTCCTCTCTGACTACCCCTTCTCTCCCCTCCCCCTCTTCTCCTTCCCCTCTTCTCCTCCCCCTCTTCTTCTCCCCCCTCTCATGTTTCAGCAGGGCCCCGTGCCACCGCTGCCTCTCGGGGGCAGATGAGTGACGCGTGGGGCTGGCCGCTCCTCAGGGGCCTGCTCGGCCAGTAGGGAAGAAAGAAATGGCACTATGGAATTAGATCTTCTTTTGTTTGCTCAAATAGTTGGTTGGTTGTCGAGGAGGGCGGTCACGTGTCAGCGAGCAGAGGATCACAGGTTGGAGCCCGATATGGATACAGGGACACTGGGACAGTGGAGGAAACATTTTGGACATATCCAAGGCCTCCAGGAAACACTTTCAATCAGTGTAAATTATATCAATCTGATTGGCATGATTTGGATTAAAGGGTACATTATGCTCTACAGTATGCCCTGATATACTGACTTATAACGAGAACGAGATACTTTTTTAACTGCTGCCTTAATCATGCCTGTGGCAATGTACTATTGTTACAGACCCCCCTGGGGATTGTCCTAGGAACTCAACCCAGGCCGGGTCCCTCTACCCCTTTGTTACTTTTAGTTTGGTCTGCTCACACACAGTGGCTTGGAACACAGCTGTGGACAGACACTCAAGGGCACAACGTGGACACGTGTCATCGTTCCTGTCCAGCTGAACTCTGTGTACAAACACAAGGCGGTACTCAAACATAGTGACACATCTCATACCTGACCAGATTGACTATTTGTAGTTATCTGTCTATTAGCTGTTTGGGTATTCCGATTCATCATTCTATTTGTAATCTGTCATTCATCTCTGCTTGTAACAATTTAAATGTTTCTTATTGATTGTTTTAAGTTAGAAACTCTAAGCTCAAAGTACTGTTACATAAAGAGTAATACAGTACATTGTTTTTGTGCACATTGTTGTAGTTATGTAGCCACACACACACACACACACACACACACACACACACACACACACACACACACACACACTATAAACAGTCAGGACAGGAGTGCTGACGTAGTGTTTGGCTAGACTGACAGTCAAGGTGTCTGTCCTCACACCTGCTGCCTGCTGTAAACACTGTTGGGGGAGGGGCGGGGTTACCCTGTCTGGCCACCACTACAACAGCAGCATTGTGCCTGGACAGCCCTGGCCACAGATTACATTACACCCAGATTACCATTAGGTTACAGGCAGGGCACCCAACCTGACCCCCCTCAGCTTGGACAATGCTGGTGTGGGGGGTACACACACACACACACACACACACACACACACACACACACAGTACAGTGGGGAAAACAAGTATTTGATACACTGCCGATTTTGCAGGTTTTCCTACTTACAAAGCATGTAGAGGTCTGTAATTTTTTATCATAGGTACACTTCAACTGTGAGAGGCTGAATCTAAAACCCAGAAAATCACATTGTATGATTTTTAAGTAATGAATTTGCATTTTATTGCATGACATACAGTGCCTTGCGAAAGTATTCGGCCCCCTTGAACTTTGCGACCTTTTGCCACATTTCAGGCTTCAAACATAAAGATATAAAACTGTATTTTTTTGTGAAGAATCAACAACAAGTGGGACACAATCATGAAGTGGAACGACATTTATTGGATATTTCAAACTTTTTTAACAAATCAAAAACTGAAAAATTGGGCGTGCAAAATTATTCAGCCCCTTTAAGTTAATACTTTGTAGCGCCACCTTTTGCTGTGATTACAGCTGTAAGTCGCTTGGGGTATGTCTCTATCAGTTTTGCACATCGAGAGACTGACATTTTTTCCCATTCCTCCTTGCAAAACAGCTCGAGCTCAGTGAGGTTGGATGGAGAGCATTCCATTGTAGATTTTGCTTTATGTTTTGGATCATTGTCTTGTTGGAAGACAAATCTCCGTCCCAGTCTCAGGTCTTTTGCAGACTCCATCAGGTTTTCTTCCAGAATGGTCCTGTATTTGGCTCCATCCATCTTCCCATTAATTTTAACCATCTTCCCTGTCCCTGCTGAAGAAAAGCAGGCCCAAACCATGACGCTGCCACCACCATGTTTGACAGTGGGGATGGTGTGTTGCTTTTACGCCAAACATAACATTTTGCATTGTTGCCAAAAAGTTCAATTTTGGTTTCATCTGACAAGAGCACCTTCTTCCGCGTTTGGTGTCTCCCCCAGGTGGCTTGTGGCAAACTTTAAACAACACTTTTTATGGATATCTTTAAGAAATGGCTTTCTTCTTGCCACTCTTCCATAAAGGCCAGATTTGTGCAATATACGACTTGATTGTTGTCCTATGGACAGAGTCTCCCACCTCAGCTGTAGATCTCTGCAGTTCATCCAGAGTGATCATGGGCCTCTTGGCTGCATCTCTGATCAGTCTTCTCCTTGTATGAGCTGAAAGTTTAGCGGGACGGCCAGGTCTTGGTAGATTTGCAGTGGTCTGATACTCCTTCCATTTCAATTGTTCAATTGTATTGTGGAGAGGTTGGAGTCTGTTTGATTGAGTGTGTGGACAGGTGTCTTTTATACAGGTAACGAGTTCAAACAGGTGCAGTTAATACAGGTAATGAGTGGAGAACAGGAGGGGTTCTTAAAGAAAAACTAACAGGTCTGTGAGAGCCGAAATTCTTACTGGTTGCTAGGTGATCAAATACGTATGTCATGCAATAAAATGCAAATTCATTACTTAAAAATCATACAATGTGATTTTCTGAATTTTTGTTTTAAATTCAGTCTCTCACAGTTGAACTGTACCTATGATAAAAATTACAGACCTCTACATGCTTTGTAAGTAGGAAAACCTGAAAATTCGGCAGTGTATCAAATAATTGTTCTCCCCACTGTATGTGAGGATGGCTGCATGGTCGTTCTTACATAGACTTCTCTCTTATTCAGTACATTTAGTTTTTGCTTTCTTTTCTAAAGTCTGCCAACCTTGCCAGAAGGCATGCCAGCTAAGATAGTTAGACAATCTACTCTAACTGCCCTGAAAATAGCTTCTTGGTAGCTAGTTGGGAGATTAGGAACCTATCTGCTCTAGCTAAAGACAATTCCATAACATTCCTTGGTGGCTAATAGAAGTACAGAGAAACAAACAAACAAAACATGTATTGGGGGATGTGCCCCCTCCCCTGTGCCCCCTATGGGCATGAAAATTCTAACACGATTAACTTCAGATTGATTAGTTCTAGACTAGTGAGTCCCAGACTAAGGTAAGTAAGGACAAACCAGATATTCATTGTGAAGGATGCTTCAAAGACCAGGGATGGGACACTAATACATAAGCATTGTATGGAGCAAGTCACTCAAAACCAAACAATGGACGGAGGTAAAAGAAAATGTTAAAAGAATTTCAGTGACTTTGAAAAAACCCTCTTGAAGCAAATTGTGTCAAACCAGCCAATTATTGAGAACAAACAGCATGATTCCTCAACAGAAACAAGAAAGAGAATGCCTGGATACCATTTCTGATGAATTCAACTCAAATGAAAAAGTAAACAAAAGGACGATACAACAACTTCAGGTAAGATACTGTATTTATTGTTGGCCCACTTTTACAAATCAGAGTCACTTTTAAATGTTAGTTTTCTTGTGTAACACAACACAGTGGGGCCTAAATGTATTTGTGTGACATAAATGCAACACAAACAATATCATACATGATTATTAATATCATTTATATATTGTCTTGTCTTTCTAATGTCCTGTGGAAAAACATAAAAACCTACTTAAAGAAGACAAATGCTGTTGCTGGTAGGGAGCATTTCAAGATGTGTGGAGGACCCCCAGTAAGACCACAGACAGATGAGCTGGGGGACTTTTAGCCGGGATCATTGATAGCCAGCAACCGCTGGAAGATATCCCAGATGAGGACCATTTGGACAGTTCAGATGGGGGACTGTTCCAATCCTCATTTGGTAGGACACATTCATTCAACATGTGTCATCCCTGGACTGCAGGGAATAAGTAATGTTGTCAGTTATCTCTTGCACTCCCTTAATAACAATTATGTAATGAACTCTTGAACTCTAAAGAGTTCTCTAATGCAGCAATGTAATCATTTTCTAGAGGCAGATGATCACCATAGCTTGGAGGGGAGAAGACAGGACGAAGGTCAGCCCGCTACATCTGCAGCAGACAGGAGGGAAGATTGTGTCACTGACCCGAGCCAGAGGATAAAGACAAAGAGGCTGAGCATGCATGACAAACTGGCCATGGAATTTCAGGAGCGGAAATTCTTCATGTTGAGTTGTCTATGAAGGAGGAGGAGAAACAGGAAGCAGCAGCAGTACCAATGTTCTTCTCAAACCAGCACCAGATTGATGTCCCGATCTTTCCATTTGTGATTAAAACCCTTTTTGTTACCAATCCGCGGCTCTTGTTTGCCTCAATCACTATCTTTGTTGTGAGAAGTGCTGAATATAAAAAACATCTCTTCAGGGTAGTCCATTTATGTCATAGTCTGCCTCAACCATGGGAACATCTGGGTCATCCTCATCTTCAATGCCAGGATCTGGGCAGCCATGCTGCTTGAGGTAATTGTGAATCACTGCGGTTGAAATTATGACAATGCAGCATCTTCTTGGTTGAAAGCGCAATGGATTTCTGAGACACTGGAAACAACCCTTCCAAACACTAAACATGAGCTCCACTACACCTCTAGTGTGGATATGAGCTTGGTTGTACCGTTGTTGCTCAGGTGCTATTGCATGAAGATAGGGGGTGAACAAGAAGTTGGTCGGTGCATAACCACTGTCACCAAGTATGATTCCACTATGTTGTCCTCCTTCAAGCTCAGCATCCAAAGATGAGTTGCACCTTTTCAACATGCAACAATGTTGGAGAACTGCAATTGGGAGTGCACACACGTTGTACATTTGTTGAGAACCAGTTTTTATGTTTCCTGTACTCCTCAACGTCTACTGTAGAGGGACACTTGATAGGAATATGACATCAATCTATACAGCTAATGACTCCAGGGAAGTTCCCATATTCATGGATCTCTACCTTGTAGTTGGCTTAGGCAGCGTCTTTCAGTTCACATACTGTACATCATTGCAGACATTGTGGACTATTCTGCATATAGTCGGTTCACTTACACCACACAAATCTCCTGTTTCATGATGGAAGGAGGGATGAGCCTTCCCCTAAGAGAGTCAGATGAAAGCCTTGGCTCAAGGTGACAGGTACTTGTAGGGAAGGAGGGATGAGCCTTCCCCTAAGAGAGTCAGATGAAAGCCTTGTCTCAAGGTGATAGGTACTTGTAGGGAAGGAGGGATGATCCTTCCCCTAATAGAGTTAGATGAAAGCCTTGTCTCAAGGTGATAGGTACTTGTAGGGAAGGAGGGATGAGCCTTCCCCTAAGAGAGTCAGATGAAAGCCTTGTCTCAAGGTGATAGGTACTTGTGGGGAAGGAGGGATGAGCCTTCCCCTAAGAGAGTCAGATGAAAGCCTTGTCTCAAGGTGACAGGTACTTGTAGGGAAGGAGGGATGAGCCTTCCCCTAAGAGAGTCAGATGAAAGCCTTGTCTCAAGGTGATAGGTACTTGTAGGGAAGGAGGGATGAGCCTTCCCCTAAGAGAGTCAGATGAAAGCCTTGTCTCAAGGTGATAGGTACTTGTAGGGAAGGAGGGATGAGCCTTCCCCTAAGAGAGTCAGATGAAAGCCTTGTCTCAAGGTGATAGGTACTTGTAGGGAAGGAGGGATGAGCCTTCCCCTAAGAGAGTCAGATGAAAGCCTTGTCTCAAGGTGATAGGTACTTGTAGGGAAGGAGGGATGAGCCTTCCTCTAAGAGAGTCAGATGAAAGCCTTGTCTCAAGGTGATAGGTACTTGTAGGGAAGGAGGGATGAGCCTTCCCCTAAGAGAGTCAGATGAAAGCCTTGTCTCAAGGTGATAGGTACTTGTAGGGAAGGAGGGATGAGCCTTCCCCTAAGAGAGTCTGATGAAAGCCTTGGCTCAAGCAAACCAATGATGTCAGCTGCATTTTTTTGTACGTAAGGAAACTGTTTAAATAAAAATCATTCAGTGGGTTGCTCCTGTCTATAACCGCTCTTCTGTCTGGCCTTGGTGGTGCTTTTTGATCATCAGTGAAATACCGTAGTCCAGGTAGTCAATGCCGAGGTCAACCTGGGGGCCAACATCCATTCATCTGAAGTTAAACCTGCCTCTGGACAGGTTTAATTGAAGCCTTCACTTAGATCTACATCTAATTGTCTTTCTGTAAATCACTTTTAAAATCTAGACCAGGGAAGGTCTGAGACTATTTTAAACCATGTCTGAGAAATACCATTTAATTTAGTCCAGTTTAAAAGTGCAATTTAGTCTAGGATCAGGCTTAATCTGTGTCCGCGAAACCGCCCCCAAATATATAGATGTGCCATCCAGGAGCAGCTCTACGTTCTGTTTGTCTTAGCTAACCTCTACTCTATGGTCTGGTAGTCTGACACAGGATGTAGTTCCCCGGCTTTCCCCCGGTTGGATTGATCATAATACTTATTGATTGTCTGGGATGGCTCAGTGTGGTAAGACAACCCCCCCCCCCCCACACACACACGCACACACACAATTGACCCAGCGTCATCTGGGTTTGGCCGATGTTGGCGGTCATTGTAAATTAGAATATGTTCTTAACTGACTTGCCTAGTTAAATAAAGGTTAAATAAAAATACAACAATATGCTGTTTTTGTCTTCATAGTGAAGGTAACAGCAACAAATCCTGATTTATTTTGCTAAATGCCTATAATAGTAGCTTATTATGATCATAAATTGTGTTGGTATTTTTTAGTCCTTTTATTGGTCAATAATTTCTGCCAATGGACTATTTTTGTCCTTGTTGATGTGAGTCTCAATGTGGTAATGGCCAGTGTCGGAATGTAGCCATTCTATTTGCATTCCTGTCTCTCATCACAAGAGTCAAACTATAACGATGGCCAAGCACTTTCCTAATGCCTGAGGGAAACTGTATTTCCAGAGTTCCACAGTTGTCATAAGACAGCAAACATTGCTATAGCAAGTCCATCTAACTGAATCATCTAACTGAATCAAGGCCCAACTTATTTGTCATACATTGGTATTTCTCTCTCCGTGTTGTGAGAGGTAGTATGGCTGGGCTAGCCTGGACCCATATCTGTTTTTGCTGTCTTGCAAACACCTACTGTATGATAATTACTCAGCTCATTGGTAAGGCAGAAAGAGAGAGGGTCTCTCTAGCTACGTTCGGTGGGCAGTACACAGCTGGGAAACAGATCACTGAGGTTTGTCTTTTACCAGGGGCAGCAGCTGTCTAATAATGATAATCGGCATCGTCATCAACAGCCCTCTCCTCAGCTCAGGTCACTACTCTGCTAATTGAGGCCTATAGACGGAGGGGAGACACATACAATGTAAATACAATTAATGTACAGCACTTTGTGACATCGGCTGATGTAAAAAGGGCTTTATAAAGTTGATTGATTAACAGTTGATTGATTAATTTATTGAATTAATGATCATGAAACACAGGAAACCTGAGCCTTTAGTTGGAACCACCATTTCATTGCCGGTACCTGATACCAGTGTCTGCCTCAAACAAGCTCCTGTTATGTGCACTTGAACTGTTTTTTCAGGGTACTCTTCAACCTTTCATGAGGCTTTTGTCGTTTTTGCAGGTTTAACCTTGTCAGCTCAACAGACCGATGCGCTTTCGCTCAGTCTTTTGAAAATGTTGTTCCCCAACATGGCGAAAGGAGATAGGTGTGCAAAGAGCCTAGTAAGACCCGGACGGATGCCTTTGTGCCTGACACTATGATTACCCAGAAAGCCTCTGGAATTCTTTCCCCTCATTAGGGAGACTGATATAGTAAAAGACGACAACAAATTAGTTAACTCCCCCCTATAACAGTTATGTATCACGTTTTAAGGAAGACCCAGATGCAGACAGTGTCGAAGTCACAAAAGTTTATTACTAGAACAGGGGGCAGGCAGACCGACAGGTCAAGGGCAAGCAGAGGTCAGTAATCCAGATCAGTCCAAAAGGTACAGAATGGCAGGCAGTCTCAGGGCCAGGGCAGGCAGAGGTCAATAATCCAGTGTGGTGTGACAAGCAGGCAGAATGGTCAAAACCGGGAAAACAGGAACTAGAAACAGACACGTACAAGGGGAAAAATGCTGGTAGGCTTGACAAGCAAAACTTACTGGCAACAGACAAACAGAGAACACAGGTATAAATACACATGGGGTAATGGGGAAGATAGGCGACACCTGGAGGGGGGTGGAGACAAGCACAAAGACAGGTGAAACAGATCAGGGTGTGACATTATGGATAACATTTTCCCCAGACAAAGACTTAAAGATAGTAGCCAAAACATTTTGGCAAGGGAAATGGATTTCATTAAAGAGACAGAGATTTTTGTTTTTATAAGAATGGCCAATCCATAACCCTCAATATTAATATCAGAGTCCAAAATGTCCCCAGAGATCCAAGTTTCAGTCAATACCAGAATGTCTGGATTCTGTTGCACAGCCCAGATCTACATGTAATGCAGTTTAGGAAGTAGGCTCCTAATGTTCAGATGCATCAAACCAATTCCTTTACGATTTTTAAAGTCACATGGAGTATCCAACTCAAACAAGCTACGTTCAATAGTTGGTTGCAGGCCCTGTCTGGTGGTTGATATTGATATTATAAGGTGTCAGGGGAAGGCCCCAAAAATGGTCAAAGACTCCAGTCAGCCCTGTCATAGACTGTTCTCTCTGCTACTGCACAGCTCCTTAAGAGCTTCTACCCACAAGCCATAAGACTGCTGAACAAGTAATCAAATGGCCACCTGGTCTATTTACATTGCTGCTACTCGCTGTTTATTATCTATGTGTAGTCACTTTACCCCTACCTACATGTGCAAATTACCTCGACTAACCTGTACCCCTGCACATTGACTCGGTACCAGACCAGCTGTATATAGCCTTGCTATTGTTATTTTATCGTGTATCGTGTTTTTGTTTAATTTTTTACTTATGTTTATTTAGCAAATATTTTTGAAACACTATTTCTTGAACTTTATTGTTGGTTAAGGACTTGTAAGTAAGCATTTCACAGTAAGTTGCATGTTGTATTCGGCGCATGTGACATGACATTTGATTTGATTTGAGATTGCACAGAACTGCACTATTTGGTTTATCCCTATTAGTAATAAAGGAAGGAGTAGAGATTGGAATTACCTTTCCAAGGTTAGCACCATAGGCCATGAGGCCGCAGCCAATGCCAATATGAGGAACTCTCAGAGTAACCAATGATGGATTGTTATAAATTGACTTACATGGGCTTTGGTTGCTATTGTGCAACAGCCCAAACCCTCTACGTGATTTGAAAACCGAGGAGGTGTTCAAGTTTAGGAAATTCAAACTAAAAAGCACTGGGTGAGCAGACCACAGTTGGATTCTCTTTTGAGCTAACAATAGCAGATCTAAGAGTGGAGTACAAACTAATGGGTACGGAGATTATAACTGACAACACCCCTGTCCACATAGGGAACATTACAACAATCATTTTCATTTAACCAGGCAAGTCAGTTAAGAACAAATTCTTATTTACAATGACGGCCTACCTCGGCCAAACCCTAACCCGGATGAAGCTGGGCCAATTGTGCGTCGCCCTATGGGACTCCCAATCACGGCTGGTTGTTATACAGCCTGGAATCAAACCAGGGTCTGTAGTCATGCCTCCAGCACTGAGATGCGGTGCCTTAGACCGCTGCGCCACTCAGGAGCGAATTGATGCTGGGATGGGAGGTATCACCTGAGTGGGGCTTGGTCTTTCTCTGAGTTAATATCTTAATACGGCCTTGAAATGTGAAGAGATGGTCCAGGTATTAACTTTGCTGTCTGTCTCTCCGACATTTGCAACATTGTTTCCATATTGAAATTCAATCTCCAGTCTGTCCCATAGTAGGGAGTCGGGGCCAGACAGACAGGCTGAAAACATTTTCTCAGACAGTCGAAATCATGAATCAGCATAATTTTTATGGATATAAACAGAGAATTGTCAAAAGAAAAACACAAAATGCAGCTAGCGTGTTATTCCAGCTTCAGTTTGAAGTGATTGTGTTAGCTGTGTAGTTGGCAAGATTCTCTGAACAGTGTCCTGGCAAGAGAGCAAATGTTTTATGCCAGGTGAAATCGCACATCATTATCTCATTGTTATGAATTTATCCCCCCAAAAATCACTAGAAAACAGCTTAAACAAACTAAAATGCAGCTTTTTTTCTGTTATTCTGGCTGCACTGTTTAAAATAACTGTGACTCTGAAACTACAGGACTGCTTTGCTAGCACAGAGTGGAATATGTTCCGGGATCCTTCCGATGGCATTGAGGAGTACACCACATCAGTCACTGGCTTCATCAATAAGTGCATCGAGAACACCCTCAAAGCTCATCACTAATCTAATGACCCTGGGACTAAACGTCTCCCAGGACAACAACCTCTCCCTCAACGTAATCAAGACAAAGGAGATGATTGTGGACTACAGGGAAAGGAGGACTGAAGACTAGCCCATTCTCATCGACGGGGCTGCAGTGGAGCAGGTTGAGAGCTTCAAGTTCCTTGATGTCCACATCACCAACAAACTAACATGGTCCAAGCACACCAAGACAGTCGTGAAGAGGGCACGACAAAACCTATTCCCCCTCAGGAGACTGAAAAGATTTGGCATGGGTTCTCAGATCCTCAAAAGGTTTAACAGCTGGTTGCATCACTGTCTGGTATGGCAACTGCTCGGCCTCCGACCGCAAGGCACTACAGAGGGTAGTGCGAACGGCCCAGCACATCACTTGGGCCAAGCTTCCTGGCATCCAGGACCTCGATACCAGGTGGTGTCAGAGGAAGGCCCTAAAAATGGTCAAAGACTTCAGCCACCATAGTAATGGACTGTTCTCTCTGCTACCGCACGGAAAACAGTGCCAGAGCGCCAAGTCTAGGTCCAAGAGGCTCCTATATAGCTTCTATCCCCAAGCCATAAGACATAAGACTGAACAGCTAATCATTGCCCCCCCCCCACCCTCTGGAACGCTGCTGCTACTCTCTGTTATTATCTATGCATAGTCACTTTAATAACTCTACCTACATGCACATATTACCTCAATTACCTCGACACCGGTGCCCTCGCACATTGACATTGACCCTGTACCTGCTGCTCTTTAATTATTTGTAACTCTTATCTCTGACTTTTTTGTTGTTGTTGGTTAAGGTCTTGTAAGTAAGCATTTCACTGTAAGGTGAATCGTGTTGTATTCGGCGCATCTGACAAATAAAATTGGATTTGATTTGAAGTTGGCTAGCTAGCATGCAAGGGATAAGAAAGTTGCCAACCATCATGGCAACGGAACATTCATAACGAACGGCTGGGGTTTAGATTTAGAACAAAAAGACAACGACCAAAAAAAGGTACAAGTTTAAGTTTGTTCCACCTGATTGAGTCCGACCACAAGTCAGAGAACACTATGATGACACACCAAATGAGTTTGATGGATCCTTTAAGTCTTCTTAAAACGTATGACTGCAATTCTCTTCGGATCAAAGCTCCAGCTAAACGACATTATATTACATTTTCATCTTACGCCTCTTAAGGGAAAAGTAATCCAAAAGTAACTGAAAGTAGTAAGATTATATTATTGAATTGGTGTAATCCAAAAGTGACATACTGATTACAATTTTGGATAGATAACTAGTAACTGTAACCAATTACTGTTACAAAAACTGTAACAAATAACAAGATAAACAATGTAAAACATACGGGATCTGTAAAATGGATATAGGTTCAGAACTTTTGTGAAATAGCATAGTTACAAATAGAAATCAAACTGGATGGACATCAGAAATAGAGGAAGGACTAAGAACAAACAAGAGAGAACTATTGTAAAGTAGACTGTCTGTAAAATGTGTATAAGATGTATAAATTGAAGGTAAAAGTGTTCATTAGTTTACTCCAATTGGGGGATCGGAAGGGTTTGCGGGGGAATAATAATAAAGATATATTCTTTAAAAAAGTATGTATGTCTATATAGGTATGTGTATGTACATATATATGTGTATATGTATGTATGCGTGTATGGATATATATATTTACCCCAAAAATATGGGGGATTGGAAATGATGCAGACAATTACATTGGAAGCAACATTCTTTCTGCAATATTAAGCTGATCCACCCTCTTAAATGTATTTTAATTTTTAAAATGTAACAGATTACAATCAGAAAGTAACCTACCCAACCCTGTCGTCATGAGTGGCCAAATGATCAGGAGATGCCTACTTGATCAAAGGAGGCCTATCAAGAACCCTCCTTTAGCCATTTGTTGTAACGATTTGCATGATCATCTCCTGATGAGGCCTGAAGTAAGCTTTAGAGTGATGGTATTTTATTTGGCAGACCCCATCTGTAGATCAAAGGAGACTGGTGGCACCTTAATCGGGGAGGACGGGGTCGTGGTAATGGCTGGAGCGGAATGAGTGTAATAGTATCAAATACATCAAACACATGGTTTCCATGTCATTCCATTCGCGCCGTTCCAGACATTATTATGAGCCATCCTCCCCTCAGCAGCCTCCACTGCTGTACATGGTTTCATCTCTCTCTCTAACAATTCAATTCAAAGGGCTTTATTAGCATGGTAAACACATTGCCTAAGCAAGTTAAATAGATAATAAACTAAAGTGAAATAAACAATCAACAATGAACAGTAAACATAATACTCACAAGCTTCATATGAATAGACACATTTCAATGTCATATTATGGCTATGTACAGTGTTATAATAATGTGCTAATAGTTTAAGTACAAAAAGACAAATAAATAAACATAAATATGGGTTGTATTTACAATGGTGTTTGTTCTTCACTGGTGCCTTTTTCTTGTGGCAATTGACCACAAATCTTGCTGCTGTGATGCACACTGGCATTTCACCCAGTAGATATTGGAGTTTATCAAAATTGGATTTGTTTTGGAATTCTTTGTGGATCTGTGTAATCTGAGGGAAATATGTGTCTCTAATATGGTCATACATTTGGCAGTAGGTTAGGAAGTGCAGCTCACTTTCCACCTCATTTTGTGGGCAGTGAGCACATATCCTGTCTTCTCTGGAGAGCCAGGTGTGCCTACATAGGCCTCTCTCAATAGCAAGGCTATGCTCTCTGAGACTGTACATAGTCAAAGCTTTCCTTAATTTGGGGTCAGTCACAGTGGTCAGGTATTCTGCCACTGTGTGCTCTCTGTTTGGCGCCAAATAGCATTCCAATTTGCTCTGCTTTTTGGTAAATCCTTTCCAATGTGTGAAGTAATTATTTTGTTGTTTTCTCATTATTTGGTTGGGTCTAATTACAGTTGAAGTCGGATGTTTACATACACTTAGGTTGGAGTCATTGGAAATTGTTTTCAACCACTCCACACATTTCTTGTTAACAAACTATAGTTTTGGCAAGTCGGTTAGGACATCTACTGTGTGCATGACACAAGTCATTTTTCCAACAATTGTTTACAGACAGATTATTTCACTTATAATTCACTGTATCACAATTCCAGTGGGTACATACACTAAGTTTACATACACTAAGTTGACTGTGCCTTTAAACAGCTTGGAAAATTCCAGAAAAGGGTGTCATGGCTTTAGAATCTTCTGATAGGCTAGTTGACATCATTTGAGTCAATTGGCGGTGTACCTATGGATGTATTTCAAGGCCTACCTTCAAACTCAGTGCCTCTTTGCTTGACATCATGGGAAAATCAAAGGAAATCAGCCAAAACCTCAGAAAAAAAATTGTAGACTTCCACAAGTCTGGTTCATCCTTGGGATGAACAATTTCCAAACGCCTGAAGGTACCACTTTCATCTGTACAAACAACAGTACGCAAATATAAACACCATGGGATCACGCAGCAGTCATATCGCTCAGGAAGGAGATGCATTCTGTCTCCTAGAGATGAATGTACATACTGGTGTGAAAAGTGCATATCAATCCCAGAACAACTGATGCTGGAGAAAACAGGAACAAAATTATCTATATCCACAGTAAAACGAGTTCTATATCGACATAACCTGAAAGGCCACTCAACAAGGAAGAAGCCACTGCTCCAAAACCACCATAAAAAAGCCAGACTACGGTTTACAACAAACAGCACATGGGGACAAAGATCATACTTCACAAAATAGATGGCATCATGGGAAGGAAAATTATGTGGATATATTGAAACAACATCTCAAGACATCAGTCAGGTAGTTAAAGCTTGGTCGCGGGAAGTTAAAGCTTGGTCAACCCCGAGCTGACAAGGTACAATTCTGTCGTTCTGCCCCTGAACAAGGCAGTTAACCCACTGTTCCTAGGCCGTCATTGAAAATTAGAATTAGTTCTTAACTGACTTGCCTAGTTAAATAAAGGTAAAATAAAAAATGTAAAAATGGGTTTTCCAAATGGACAATGACCCCTAGCATACTTGCAAAGTTGTGGCAAAATGGCTTAAGGATAACAAAGTCAAGTTTCGGAATGGCCATCACAAAGCCCTGACCTCAATCCCATAGAATATTTGTGGGCAGAACTGAAAAATCGTGTGTGAGCAAGGAGTCCTACAAACCTGACTCATTTACACCAGCTCTGTCAGGAGGAATGGGCCAAAATTCACCCAACTTATTGTCAGAAGCTTGTGGAAGGCTACCCGAAACTTTGACCCAAGTTAAACAATTTCAAGGCAATGCTACCAAATACTAATTGAGTATCGCTGCATGTACCAGTGTCGCTGCGTGTACCAGTGATTTATTAGGTCTTCTACATCCACACCCTTCATCACTGGTACATCAAAGTACTGTTTGATTCACAACTGCCATCGAATGATGAGGGGTTCGATCATATATCAACCAGGGCGGACTTTTCCAAAAATACAAAGATCATCTTTAGCATTAAGATCAATGTGTGTCCATAGCCTACCAATAGACTCAACCCAAAATCAATGATCTTAGTGCTGACGATGATATTTATGTTTTGGGGAATACACACCAGGTCTCTACTGTGGCTTGAAACTCATAGACACAATTTGTGAGGATCACATCATTGATTTGTCCTAGAGGGGAATTGTGTATTTTCAAACCTTGCCAAAGCTCAAAAAGGATATGAATATGTCCTGTGAGACAAGGGAACCACAGTGACAATGTGATATTGGGGTACCGTATCCTGGCTTGTGTCGGTGGGAGTGGTGTCAGTGGAGTCAGGGGGTGGGCATTTAGCCATTTAAAGGACAGTGTAACTCTATGAGATACCATGGTGAAACCAAACCCTCCTCTCTCAGTGGTGGGCGGCTGTCTCATTGGACTCTGAGCACCGTCCGAAACACCAGCTTGACTGTGTGTGTGTGTGTGTGTGTGTGTGTCTGTGTGTGTCTGTCTGTCTGTGCGTGTGTGTGTGTGTATGTCTGTGTGTGTTTGTGTGTGAATGCACGTGTGCGCCTGTGTGTGTTCTCTAGGCCCTGGGGTGTCATGTGCCACACCCACTGTAAACACCTTCTTTGAAGAGGAGCGTTATGACAGCATACCTTTTGTAGCAGCAGCCCACCCAGACGTGATCTTCAGAGGCTGCTACTGTCTCTGTGTGTGTGTGTGTGTGTGTGTGTGTGTGTGTGTGTGTGTGTGTGTGTGTGTGTGTGTGTGTGTGTGTGTGTGCGCTTGCAGTTAATGACATGGTAATATGACAAAATTCTGAACATTAACTCATAAACACTCAGAACTCATTCCCTACCAGCCCTAAAGTTCTCTGTGTGACTGACTGCATCGTCAGTCCTAATGAGGGTCATATTACCCCACAGCTCAGGGACATGGTCATGTAACTGTGTGTGTGTGTGTGTGTGTGTGTGTGTGTGTGTGTGTGTGTGTGTGTGTGTGTGTGTGTGTGTGTGTGTGTGTGTGTGTGTGTGATGATAATGATGAGCTCCCTGTCTGGTCCTACCTTGCTAACCCCTTTAGCCAGATAATCAGCTCTGATGGGACAGAACAGAAGATGTACTCTACCTGTTATTCATCTCCCACTTGGTTTTATTGATCAAGTCTATTTGAAGATGAAGATTTGAAGATGAAATGGCTTATTACAATACCCCAATAATCTATCTGTCAGTTGGATAACAGGCCATGTTTCAGAAATGTGAATCCATGATCAAAACAGGAACATCTAACCATTGTCACATACTATTATTGACACAAATACCCATTTTCCATCTAGTGATACAACCCTATTCTATACCACATTCATGATACAAATATGTTGTTCATTTGCAGCTTCAACTTTACACCAATGAAGTCCCACCTGGCCGGCAGAGTTCCCAACCCCAACAGTGGTGGCCCTCGTCAGGCAGAGTCTCTAACAGTGGTGGCCCTGTTCTCATCAGGCCCTGGGTGAGCAGACAGACAAACAGACAGACAGACAGACAGACAGACCTTACAGACAGACAGACAGGCAGGCAGACAGGCAGGCAGGCAGGCAGGCAGGCAGGCAGGCAGGCAGGCAGGCAGGCAGGCAGGCAGACAGACAGACAGACCTCAGCTAAGAATATTTACCCAAGACGCTCTGGTGTTTGATCCTCCTGTGTCACTCCTCATCCTCGTCAGGGCTCTGATGGGGAAACACAGAGAGCAGAGGGACGCACCAGCCGGAGTGACAAGACAAGAGGACACTTAAAACGGCCCAGTGGCACCTGGTGCCTCGTCTGGCCGACGAGGCCGGCAGGTGAGAACAGCACTACAAGGACACAAACCCATAACCCCAAACCCCTATAGCCAAATATAGTCTAAGAGACATACATATTTGGTTTGGGCAAGCCTGGCGGCTACTAACGATATGCGTGGTAGTGGGTGTCCCCTTTTTGTCTCTCTCCTTGCTTTATTTTTCTGTCCTTGTGGTCCACTCCACTTTGCTACATTTTTGAAAATAGTGAAGTCATCCAATAGGTTGGTTTTCGGTGCCAAGACAATCGCCTCTCTGTACCAACACATACTGTAAATGGGTTCCATTTGACACAATGTTATTGTTCTTTGTCAATATTGTGAAAGAGAGGCTCATGGGATAACCTCTTTACTTTTCCTGAAGACATTCATTCTGTCCACGGTATCCCATCAGAGTCAGTTACATATGTTGGATCTTAATTTGAGCTAGTTTGCTACAGCAGGGTATGAATCCTGCAGCATAAAGTTATGTGAATTATTATGTGGATTATCAAGTAAAATCAAGTTTGACATTTCGAAATGGAAATTAGAATTACAAGCCTTTTTAAACCTCCAAATTCACTACTGCATTGCAACTGGGTAATCAATGTAAGATTCTACATCTATGATAATCATGTAGTGTACTGTGGCTTGCGAAAGTATTTACCCCCCCCCCCTTGGCATTTTTCCTCTTTTGTTGTCCTACAACCTGGAATTAAAATAGATTTTTTGGGGGGGGTTGTATCATTTGATTTACACAACATGCCCATCACTTTGAAGATGCAAAATCTTTTTTATTTTGAAATAAACAAAAAATAAGACAAAAAACAGAAAACTTGACCGTGTGTAACTATTCACCCCCCCAAAGTCAATACTTTGTAGAGCCACCTTTTGCAGCAATTACAGCTGCAAGTCTCTTGGGGTATGTCTCTATAAACTTGGCAAATCTAGCCACTGGGATTTTTGCCCATTCTTCAAGGCAAAACTGCTGCAGCTCCTTCAAGTTGGATGGGTTCCACAGGTGTACAGCAATCTTTAAGTTATACTACAAATTCTCAATTGGATTGAGGTCTGGGCTTTGACTAGGCCATTCCAAGACATTTAAATGTTTCCCCTTCAACCACTCGAGTGTTGCTTCAGCAGTATGCTTACGGTGATGGTCCTGCTGGAAGTGAGTCTCAAATCTCTGAAACAGGTTTCCCTCAAGAATGTCCCTGTATTTAGCGCCATCCATCATTCCTTCAAATCTGACCAGTTTCCCAGTCCCTGCCGATGAAAAACATACCCACAGCATGATGCTGCCACCACCATGCTTCACTGTGGGGATGTTGTTCTCTGGGTGATGAGAGGTGTTGGGTTTGCGCCAGACATGGCGTTTTCCTTGATGGCCAAAAACCTCAATTTTAGTCTCATCTAACCAGAGTACCTTCTTCCATATGTTAGGGGAGTGTCCCACATGCCTTTTGGCGAACACCAAATATGTTTTCTTATTGTTTTCTTTAAGCAATGGCTTTTTATCTGGCCAGTCTTCCGTAAAGCCCAGCTCTGTGGAGTGTACGGCTTCAAGTGGTCCTATGCACAGGTACTCCAATATCCGCTGTGGAGCTTTGCAGCTCCTTCAAGGTTACCTTTGGTCTCTTTGTTGCCTCTCTGATTAATGCCCTCCTTGCCTGGTCTGTGAGTTTTGGTGGGCGGCCCTCTCTTGGTAGGCTTTTTGTGGTGCCATATTCATACAATTTTTTAATAATGGATTTAATGGCGCTCCGTGGGATGTTCAAAGTTTAGAATATTTTTTCATAACCCAACCCTGATCTGTACTTCTCCACAACTTTGACCTTGACCTGTTTGGAGAGCTCCTTGGTCTTCGTGATGCCGCTTGCTTGGTGGTGCCCCTTGCTTAGTGATATTGCAGACTCTGGGGGCCTTTCAGACAGGTGTATATATACTGAGATCATGTGACAGATCATGTGACACTTCGATTGCACACAGATGGACTTTATTTACCTAATTATGTGACTTCTGAAGGTAATTGGTTGCACCAGATCTTATTTAGGGGCTTCAAAGCAAAGGGGGTGAATACATATGCACGCACAACTTTTCCGTTCATTTCACTTCACCAATTTGGACTATTTTGTGTATGTCCATTACATGAAATCCCCCCAAAAATCAATTTAAATTACAGGTTGTAAAGCAACAAAATAGAAAAAATGCCAAGGGGGGTGAATACTTTTTAATTAAAAAAAGTATATAATTTTACCTTTGTTTAACTAGGCAAGTCAGTTAAGAACAAATTCTTATTTTCAATGACGGCCTAGGAACAGTGGGTTAGCTGCCTTGTTCAGAGGCAGAACGAAAGGTTTTTACCTTGTCAGCTCAGGGATTCAATCTTGCAACCTTTCGGTTACTAGTCCAACACTCTAACCACTAGGCTACCTGCCGTGCAAGGCACTGTAGGTGCAAGGCACTGTAGGTACTGTATTGACACAGAATTGTGAACATGTTACATCACTTGGCTACAACCTAACAGCACTGCCAGTGTGCTAATGTGCTGGTAATGAAGAAAGGAGAGTTGGTGAAGGAGGTATGTGGTGTTGATTATTCTCGATTGTAGCAATTAGCGTTGGTAGAAAACACCTCCTCCCTTGGCCTATGTAGAGGTATGTGTGGAGACAGCAGGGCTGTATACAGTATGTGTTGGTAGTTCAGTGAAGATTTTGAGGGCAACAACCTCAATGATCTGGTTTAAAAAGCAAGCAGTTGGTGTGTGTGTCTTCCACATTAAGATGATCATTTGGTTATGCACTTCACATGTTGTAGTTTGTTATGCACTTCACATGTTGTAGTTTGTTATGCACTCACATGTTGTAGTTTGTTATGCACTTCACATATTGTAGTTTGTTATGCACTCACATGTTGTAGTTTGTTATGCACTTCACATATTGTAGTTTGTTATGCACTCACATGTTGTAGTTTGTTATGCACTCACATGTTGTAGTTTGTTATGCACTCACATGTTGTAGTTTGTTATGCACTTCACATATTGTAGTTTGTTATGCACTCACATGTTGTAGTTTGTTATGCACTTCACATATTGTAGTTTGTTATGCACTCACATGTTGTAGTTTGTTATGCACTTCACATGTTGTAGTTTGTTATGCACTTCACATGTTGTAGTTTGTTATGCACTCACATGTTGTAGTTTGTTATGCACTTCACATATTGTAGTTTGTTATGCACTCACATGTTGTAGTTTGTTATGCACTTCACATGTTGTAGTTTGTTATGCACTTCACATATTGTAGTTTGTTATGCACTTCACATGTTGTAGTTTGTTATGCACTTCACATGTTGTAGTTTGTTATGCACTTCACATGTTGTAGTTTGTTATGCACTTCACATGTTGTAGTTTGTTATGCACTTCACATGTTGTAGTTTGTTATGCACTTCACATGTTGTAGTTTGTTATGCACTCACATGTTGTAGTTTGTTATGCATGTCACATGTTGTAGTTTGTTATGCATGTCACATGTTGTAGTTTATTATGCATGTCACATGTTGTAGTTGTTATGCATGTCACATGTTGTAGTTTATTATGCATGTCACATGTTGTAGTTGGTTATGAACATCACATGTTGTAGTTTGTTATGCATGTCACATGTTGTAGTTTATTATGCATGTCACATGTTGTAGTTTGTTATGCACTTCACATGTTGTAGTTTGTTATGCACTCACATGTTGTAGTTTGTTATGCACTCACATGTTGTAGTTTGTTATGCACTTTGTATTCTATGTAGGCGCTCGCATGAGTTGACGTCATTTCCGGTCACGACTTGCAGACTTGTTTTTGAGTTGCTGTGCGTTTTGTTGCCAACCTGTTTTGCTACCTGACAAATTTACGGTTTTTACTTTTTAATTACCGTTTATATTTTTGTTTTTTCCTCAACTTTTTCACTCCGGACGCTTTATCTGGACACGGTTCGTCAGGACCTCCAACAGCCGAAGCTAAGTAGTAACATTAACATGATGCCTTCTAATTGCAGTCGCTGTACTCGCCTTACGGCGAGGATAGCTGTGCTACAAGCCCAGCTTCAGACGCAATCGCTAGGCAAGGGTCATTTCAGTGTAGGAAAGGATGAAACCGCGTCTGTGCCACCAGTAAGTACAGATAGTAGTATAAATCCCCTGGCACAGTCCCCGCAGCCGGACAACTTTCTCACGGTTTCTGGAAGGAAATGCTGTAGGAACGCTCAACCGGTGTCGCTCATTCAGCCGACAGAAACTTTCAACCGGTTTTCCCCATTAAGCAGCGGGTCGGAGTCAGAGGCCGAGTCTTCTCTGGTCTCTACTCCTCCCGTTACGGGGTCTGAGACGCCGAAGATTCCCACCATTAGCTCTGACAAATTGAAAACTCTAGTCATTGGCGACTCCATTACCCGCAGTATTAGACTTAAAACGAATCATCCAGCGATCATACACTGTTTACCGGGGGGCAGGGCTACCGACGTTAAGGCTAATCTGAAGATGGTGCTGGCTAAAGCTAAAACTGGCGAGTGTAGAGAGTATAGAGATATTGTTATCCACGTCGGCACCAACGATGTTAGGATGAAACAGTCAGAGATCACCAAGCGCAACATAGCTTCTGCGTGTAAATCAGCTAGAAAGATGTGTCGGCATCGAGTAATTGTCTCTGGCCCCCTCCCAGTTAGGGGGAGTGATGAGCTCTACAGCAGAGTCTCACAACTCAATCGCTGGTTGAAAACTGTTTTCTGCCCCTCCCAAAAGATAGAATTTGTAGATAATTGGCCCTCTTTCTGGGACTCACCCACAAACAGGACCAAGCCTGACCTGCTGAGGAGTGACGGACTCCATCCTAGCTGGAGGGGTGCTCTCATTTTATCTACCAACATAGACAGGGCTCTAACTCCTCTAGCTCCACAATGAAATAGGGTGCAGGCCAGGCAGCAGGCTGTTAGCCAGCCTGCCAGCATAGTGGAGTCTGCCACTAGCACAGTCAGTGTAGTCAGCTCAGCTATCACCATTGAGACCGTGTCTGTGCCTCGACCTGGGTTGGGCAAAACTAAACATGGCGGTGTTCGCCTTAGCAATCTCACTAGGATAAAGACCACCTCCATTCCTGTCATTATTGAAAGAGATCATGATACCTCACATCTCAAAATAGGGCTACTTAATGTTAGATCCCTTACTTCAAAGGCAATTATAGTCAATTAACTAATCACTGATCATAATCTTGATGTGATTGGCCTGACTGAAACATGGCTTAAGCCTGATGAATTTACTGTGTTAAATGAGGCCTCACCTCCTGGCTACACTAGTGACCATATCCCCCGTGCATCCCGCAAAGGCGGAGGTGTTGCTAACATTTACGATAGCAAATTTCAATTTACAAAAAAAAAAATGACGTTTTCGTCTTTTGAGCTTCTAGTCATGAAATCTATGCAGCCTACTCAATCACTTTTTATAGCTACTGTTTACAGGCCTCCTGGGCCATATACAGCGTTCCTCACTGAGTTCCCTGAATTCCTATCGGACCTTGCAGTCATAGCGGATAATATTCTAATCTTTGGTGACTTTAATATTCACATGGAAAAGTCCACAGACCCACTCCAAAAGGCTTTCGGAGCCATCATCGACTCAGTGGGTTTTGTCCAACATGTCTCTGGACCCACTCACTGTCACAGTCATACGCTGGACCTAGTTTTGTCCCATGGAATAAATGTTGTGGATCTTAATGTTTTTCCTCATAATCCGGGACTATCGCACCACCATTTTATTACGTTTGCAATTGCAACAAATAATCTGCTCAGACCCCAACCAAGGATCATCAAAAGTCGTGCTATAAATTCACAGACAACACAAAGATTCCTTGATGTCCTTCCAGATTCCCTCTGTCTACCCAAGGACGCCAGAGGACAAAAATCAGTTAACCACCTAACTGAGGAACTCAACTTAACCTTGCGCAATACCCTAGATGCAGTTGCACCCCTAAAAACTAAAAACATTTCTCATAAGAAACTAGCTCCCTGGTACACAGAAAATACCCGAGCTCTGAACCACATATGCTCTCTCTAATTCTCTCTTTCTTTCTCTCTCTCGGAGGACCTGAGCCCTAGGACCATGCCCCAGGAATACCTGACATGATGACTCCTTGCTGTCCCCAGTCCACCTGACTGTGCTGCTGCTCCAGTTTCAACTATTCTGCCTTATTATTATTCGACCATGCTGGTCATTTATGAATATTTGAACATCTTGACCATGTTTTGTTATAATCTCCACCCGGCACAGCCAGAAGAGGACTGGCCACCCCACATAGCCTGGTTCCTCTCTAGGTTTCTTCCTAGATTTTGGCCTTTCTAGGGAGTTTTTAGGCTGGTTTTTAGGCTGGTTTTAGGCTGGGTTTCTGTACAGCACTTTGAGATATCAACTCTCTCTCTCTCTCTCTCTCTCTCTCTCTCTCTCTCTCTCTCTCTCTCTCTCTCTCTCTCTCTCTCTCTCTCTCTCTCTCTCTCTCTCTCTCTCTCTCTCTCTCTCTCTCTCTCTCTCTCTCTCTCTCTCTCTCTCTCTCTCTCTCTCTCTCTCTCTCTCTCTCTCTCTCTCTCTCTCTCTCTCTCTCTCTCTCTCTCTCTCTCTCTCTCTCTCTCTCTCTCTCTCTCTCTCTCTCTCTCTCTCTCTCTGTGTTTTCAGGCTGCCATTAGTGCAGTCTTTGGCATGCATGCTCAACATTATGGACTATGTCCCTATCAGCACCTGCCAAAGCTGCCAAATCTCCCTCAGCCCGCAGCAGTCAAACAACAGTCTTTAAGTAGCAGTAGCCTGAAACTCTCCACACACATACATGTAGACACTGGACTTTAAAAGCACTGGTGGTACTCGGATAGGGGAAATATGATCCATTGTTTTTTCAAAACAAAATTATGTAAGAAAAAGAGAATAAAAATGATGTGATTAGGCCCCAGTGTTCTCTGACTGGGAACATTCAACAGTAGACGGGGAAGAGGTGTGTGTGTGTGTGTGTGTGTGTGTGTGTGTGTGTGTGTGTGTGTGTGTGTGTGTGTGTGTGTGTGTGTGTAAGAACACATCCCTGTTTGGTCCTAAGTAGTAGAGGAGGAAGTGAGGGCCCTTGGCTGACCCATGGCTCCCCATGACAGCCCCATTTGGGCCGTGTCACGAAAGGCCTCAACAGACTTTATCACACACAGGGACTTCCCAGAGCCCCAGTGATTCCCAATACCTAGAGCTAGACTGGACTCAGTGTCATCTTTTACTATCCCTCCACTAAAGCCTCAACCTACATTACCCCCCCCCCCCCCCCCCCCCCCACACACACACACATAATTGAAAGGGATCAAATATCCCCATGATATATGATGAGCCTTCTCTGGTTTGCAGTGGTCATTTGATGCTTGTCAGGTGTGGCTGTGGAGTTGTATAGTGAGCCAGCAGGTCAGGGTTAATGTATATTTTCTTGTGTTTCACCCTGTAATCGGCCATGCCAGTGGGCCGCTTCAGAAAACCCACAGGCTGAGCTTTTTCCTTCTCCAGGCGGATTTAGTGATGTGAAACATAAAAATGTTGACCCTAAGTACCGGAGGCGCCGTCCTGCCCCACTCCACACTTAGCATGGGCACACTGCCAGGGCAGCCAGGTGGGTGGGTATGGGGGGTCTCTGTTGGTACCAACCTTGGAACACAGGGAACCTGCCCACGTAGAGAGAGAGAGAGAGAGAGAGAGAGAGAGAGAGAGAGAGAGAGAGAGAGAGAGAGAGAGAGAGAGAGAGTGAGGCGGACTGGATCAGTCTGGGGTCCTCATGATGAAAGACACAGAGGAGCTGTGACTGTAGGAACACTAACCACCTTCCTAACCACCTCCCCCCACTGTCCTAAACTTCCCCTCCCAAGGGGGGACATCGACATAATCATCTTCCTCATCAATATAATCTTCCTCATCCTCATCTTCCTCATTAGTATCATCATCTTTCTCATCATCATCTTCCTCATTAACGTAATCATCTACCCTTGTCATCGTCTCCCTCATCGTCATCATCTTCGTCATCATCACTTTCCTCATCAACATCATCATCTTCATAATCTTCCTCATCAACATCTTCCTCATTATTGTCATCATCTTCCTCATTATTATCAAAATCTTTCTCACCATTGTCATCATCTTCATCATCATCATCTTCTTCTTCCTCATCATCATCATCATCAACTTCATCATCATCATTATCATCTTCCTCCTCCTCATCATCATCATCATCTTCTTCCTCATCAACATCATTATCTTCCTCATCATCATCTTCCTCATCCGCATCATCATCTTCCTCATTATTATCATCTTTCTCATATCATCAGCTTCCTTATCAACATCATTATCTTCCTCATCATCCACCTCATCATCATCTTCCTCATCAACATAATCATCTTCTTCATAATCATTTTCATCTTCCTCATCAAATAAAATCAAAATGAAATCAAATGTTATTTGTCACATGCCCTGAATACAACAGGTGTAGGTTCACCTTACAGTGAAATGCTTATTCACAAGCCCTTAATTAAAAAAATAATAACTAAGAAATAAAATAAATAAATAATTAAAGAGCAGTAGTAAAATAACAATAGCGAGGCTATATACAGTGCCTTGCGAAAGTATTCGGCCTCCTTGAACTTTGCGACCTTTTGCCACATTTCAGGCTTCAAACATAAAGATATAAAACTGTATTTTTTTGTGAAGAATCAACAACAAGTGGGACACAATCATGAAGTGGAACGACATTTATTGGATATTTCAAACTTTTTTAACAAATCAAAAACTGAAAAATTGGGCGTGCAAAATTATTCAGCCCCTTTACTTTCAGTGCAGCAAACTCTCTCCAGAAGTTCAGTGAGGATCTCTGAATGATCCAATGTTGACCTAAATGACTAATGATGATAAATACAATCCACCTGTGTGTAATCAAGTCTCCGTATAAATGCACCTGCACTGTGATAGTCTCAGAGGTCCGTTAAAAGCGCAGAGAGCATCATGAAGAACAAGGAACACACCAGGCAGGTCCGAGATACTGTTGTGAAGAAGTTTAAAGCCGGATTTGGATAAAAAAAGATTTCCCAAGCTTTAAACATCCCAAGGAGCACTGTGCAAGCGATAATATTGAAATGGAAGGAGTATCAGACCACTGCAAATCTACCAAGACCTGGCCGTCCCTCTAAACTTTCAGCTCATACAAGGAGAAGACTGATCAGAGATGCAGCCAAGAGGGCCATGATCACTCTGGATGAACTGCAGAGATCTACAGCTGAGGTGGGAGACTCTGTCCATAGGACAACAATCAGTCGTATATTGCACAAATCTGGCCTTTATGGAAGAGTGGCAAGAAGAAAGCCATTTCTTAAAGATATCTTTAAAAAGTGTTGTTTAAAGTTTGCCACAAGCCACCTGGGAGACACACCAAACATGTGGAAGAAGGTGCTCTGGTCAGATGAAACCAAAATTGAACTTTTTGGCAACAATGCAAAACGTTATGTTTGGCGTAAAAGCAACACAGGTGAACACACCATCCCCACTGTCAAACATGGTGGTGGCAGCATCATGGTTTGGGCCTGCTTTTCTTCAGCAGGGACAGGGAAGATGATTAAAATTGATGGGAAGATGGATGGAGCCAAATACAGGACCATTCTGGAAGAAAACCTGATGGAGTCTGCAAAAGACCTGAGACTGGGACGGAGATTTGTCTTCCAACAAGACAATGATCCAAAACATAAAGCAAAATCTACAATGGAATGGTTCAAAAATAAACATATCCAGGTGTTAGAATGGCCAAGTCAAAGTCCAGACCTGAATCCAATCGAGAATCTGTGGAAAGAACTGAAAACTGCTGTTCACAAATTCTCTCCAGCCAACCTCACTGAGCTCGAGCTGTTTTGCAAGGAGGAATGGGAAAAAATATCAGTCTCTCGATGTGCAAAACTGATAGAGACATACCCCAAGCGACTTACAGCTGTAATCGCAGCAAAAGGTGGCGCTACAAAGTATTAACTTAAGAGGGCTGAATAATTTTGCACGCCCAATTTTTCAGTTTTTGATTTGTTAAAAAAGTTTGAAATATCCAATAAATGTCATTCCACTTCATGATTGTGTCCCACTTGTTGTTGATTCTTCACAAAAAAATACAGTTTTATATCTTTATCTTTGAAGCCTGAAATGTGACAAAAGGTCGCAAAGTTCAAGAGGGCCGAATACTTTCGTAAGGCACTGTACAGGGGGTATCAGTACAGAGTCAATGTGCTGGGGCACCAGTTAGTCGAGGTAATTGAGGTAATATTTACATGTACAGATACAGTCGGTTTACACACATAAAACCGTTTTTCAACCACTCCACACATTTCTTGTTAACAAACTATAGTTTTGGCAAGTCGGTTTGTGCATGACACAAGTAATTTTTCCAACAATTTTTTGCTGACAGATTATTTCACTTATAATTCACTGTATCACAATTCCAGTGGGTCAGAAGTTTACATACACTAAGTTGACTGTGCTTTTAAACAGCTTGGAAAATTCCAGAAAATGATGTCATTGCTTTCGAAGCTTCTGATAGGCTAATTGACATCATTTGATGTCTATATGCACAGTAAAACGAGTCCTATATCTACTTTGTGCATGACACAAGTAATTTTTCCAACAATTGTTTTTCAGACAGATTATTTCACTTATAATTCACTGTGTCGACATAACCTGAAACACCATCCCAACCGTGAAGCACGAGGGTGACAGCATCATGTTGTGAGGGTGCTTTGCTGCATGAGGGACTGGTGCACTTCACAAAATAGATGGCATATTGAGGAAGGAAAACAATGTGGATATATTGAAGCAACATCTCAAGACATCAGTCAGGAAGCTAAAGCTTGGTCACAAATGGGTCTTCCAAATGGACAATGACCCCAAGCATACTTTCAACGTTGTGGCAAAATGGCATAAGGACAACAAAGTCAAGGTATTGGAGTGGCCATCACAAAGCCCTGACACCAATCCTATAGAAAATTTGTGTGCAGAACTGAAAAAGTGTATGTGAGCAAGGAGGCCTACAAACCTGACTGTTACACCAGCTCTGTCAGGAGGATTAGGCCAAAATTCACCCAACTTATTGTGGGCTACCTGAAACGTTTGACCCAAGTTAACCAATTTCATGGCAATGCTACCAAATACTATTTGAGTGTATGTAAACTTCTGACCCACTGGGAATGTGATGAAATAAATAAAAGCTGAAATAAATCATACTCTCTACTATTATTCTGACATTTCACATTCTTAAAATAAAGTGGTGATCCTAACTGACCTAAAACAGGGAATATTTCCTAGGATTAAATGTCAGGAATTGTGAAAAACTGAGTTTAAATGTATTTGGCTAAGGTGTATGTAAACTTCCGTCATCAACTGTAGGTAGAATTATTAGTGACTATGTATAGATAATAGAGAGTAGCAGCGTAAAAGAGGGGGGCAGCCATTTGATTAGATTAAGCTGTTTATAAGCCTACTGGACCTAGATTTGGAGCTCCGGTACCGCTTGCCATGCGGTAGCAAAGAAAACAGTCTATGAAAGGTGCAACTGTAGAACCTTTTGTGGATCTGAGGACCCATGCCAAATCTTTTCAGTCTCCTGAGAAGGAATAGGTTTGGTTGTGACCTCTTTACGACTGTCTTGGTGTGCTTGGACCATGTTCGTTTGTTGGTGATGTGGATGTCAAGGAACTTGAAGCTCTCAGCCTGCTCCACTATGGCCCCGTCGATGAGAATTGGTGTGGGCTCAGTCCTCCTTTTCCTGTAGTCCACAATCATCTTGTTTGTCTTGATCATGTTGAGGGAGAGGTTGTTGTCCTGGCACCACACTGTCAGTTCTCTGACCTCCTCCCTATAGGCAGTTTCATCGCTGTCAGTGATCAGGCCTACCACTGTTGTGTCATTGGCAAACTTAATGATGGTGTTGGAGTCCTGCCTGGCTGTGAAGTCATGAATGAACAGCGAGTACAGTAGGGGACTGAGTACGCACCCCTGAGGGGCCCCCGTGTTGAAGATTAGCGTGGTGGATGTGTTGTTGCCTACCCTTACCACCTGGGGGAGGCCATAAGGAAGTCCAGGATCCAGTTGCAGATGGAGGTGTTTAGTCCCAGGGTCCTTAGCTTAGTCATGAGCTTTGCGGCACTATGATGTTGAACGCTGAGCTGTAGTCAATGAAAAGCATTCTCACATACAGTAGGTGTTCCTTTTGTCCAGGTAGGAAAGGGCAGTGTGGAATACAATAGAGATTGCATCATCTGTGGATCTGTTGGGGCGGTACGCAAATTGAAGTAGGTTTAGGGATTCTGGGATAATGCTGTTGATGTGAGCCATGATCAGCCTTTCAAAGCACTTCATGGCTACAGACGTGAGTGCTACAGGTCGGTAGTCATTTAGGCGGGTTACCTTAGGGTTCTTGGGCACAGGGACTATGGTGATCTGCTTGAAACATGTTGGTATTACAGAATCAGACAGGGAGAGGTTGAAAATGTCAGTGAAGACACTTGCCAGTTGGTCAGTGCATGCTCGGAGTACACGTCCTGGTAATCTGTCTGGCCCTGCGACCTTGTGAATGTTGGCCTGTTTAAAACCTCTCTAGGGTATGTGGGACGCAAGTGTCCCACCTGGCCAACATCCAGTGTGATTGCAGAGCACCAAATTCAAATACAGAAATACTCATTATAAAAATTCTGAAAACAAATCATATTTTACATAGGCTTAAAGATGAACTTCTTGTGAATCCAACCACGGTGTCAGATATTTAAAATGCTTTACAGCGAAAGCATACCTTACGATTATTTGAGAACATAGCCCAGCAGACAAATCATTACAAACAGTAACCAGCCAAGTAGAAGAGTTACACAAGTCAGAAATAGAGATAAAATGAATCCCTCACCTTTGATGATCTTCATATGGTGGCACTCAGAAGACATTAATTTTCTTTCTTTTCTTTTCTTTTTTCTTCCTTTTGTTCGATAAAGTCTCTTTATATCCAAAAACCTCAGTTTGTTCACGCATTTTTTTCAGTAATCCACAGGCTCAAATGCAGTCAAAACAGGCAGACAAAAAAATCCAAATTGTATCCATAAAGTTCATAGAAACATGTCAAACGATATTTATATTTAATCCTCAGGTTGTTTTTTTAGCCTAAATGATTTATAATATTTCAACTGGACAATAACGTCGTCAATATAAAAGGTAAACAAGAAAGGCACTCTCGGGATTGCGCATGAAAAGGCTCTGTGACACGGTAGGGTCCACTCATACAAACTGGTCTTACTCCCTCATTTATCAGAATACAAGCCTGAAACAATCTCTAAAGACTGTTGACATCTAGTGGAAGGCATAGGAACTGCAATTTGAGAACTAAGTCAATGGATACTGTAATGGCATTGAATAGAAAACTACAAAACCAAAAAAAACTACATATTGAATGAATTTCGCCTGCCAAATCAGTTCTGTTATACTCACAAACACTATTTTAACAGTTTTGGAAACTTTAGAGTGTTTTCTATCCAGATCTACCAGTTATATGCATATAATATATTCTGGGCCCGAGTAGCAGGCGGTTTAATTTGGGCATGCTTTTCATTCAAAATTCAGAATGCTGCCCCCTACCCTAGAGAAGTTAAAGGTCTTACTCACATCGGCTGCAGAGAGCGTGATCACTCATCATCCGGAATAGCTGATGCTCTCGTGCATGTCTCAGTGTTACTTGCCTCGAAGCGAACATAGAACTAGTTTAGCTCATCTGGTAGGCTTGTGTAACTGGGCAGCTCTCGCCTGTGCTTCCCTTTGTAGTCTGTAATAGTTTGCAAGTCCTGCCATATCCGACGAGCGTCTGTTTGATGGTTCGTCGAAGGCATAGCGGGATTTCTTATAAGCTTCCGGGTTAGAGTCCCGCTCCTTGAAAGCAGCAGCTCTAGCGAATGTTGTCTGTAATCCATGGCTTCTGGTTGGGGTATGTACGTACGGTCACTGTGGGGCCAATGTCATTGATGCATTGATGAAGCCAATGACTGATGTGGTGTACTCCTCAATGCCATTGGAAGAATCCCGGAACATATTCCACTCTGTGCTAGCAAAACAGTGCTGTAGCTTAGCATCAGCTTCATCTGACCACTTTTTTTATTGATCTAGTCACTGGTGCTTCCTGCTTTAGTTTTTGCTCGTAAGCTGGAAACAGGAGGATAGAATTATGGTCATATTTGCCAAATGGAGGGCGAGGGAGAGCTTTGTACGCATCTCTGTGTGTGGAGTAAAGGTTGTCTAGAGTTTTTTCCCTCTGATTGCATATTTAACATGCTGGTGGAAATTTGGTAAAACAGATTTAAGTTTCCCTGCATTAAATTCCCCAGCCACTAGGAGCGTTGCCTCTGGATGAGCGTTTGCCTGTTTGCTTATGGCGGCATACAGCTCATTGAGTGCAGTCTTAGTGCCAGCATCGGTCTGTGGTGGTATGTAGACAGTTCTGAAAAATACAGATGAAAACTCTCTAAGTAGATAGTGTGGTCTACAGCTTATCATGAGATACACTACCTCAGACAAGCAAAACTTTGAGACTTCCTTAGCCTCTCTAGGGTATGTGGGACACTCCACCTGGCCGACACTCCACCTGGCCAACAATTGCAGAGCGCCAAATTCAAAAACAGAAATACTCATAATAAAAATTCATAAAACATACAAGTGTTATACATCGGCTTAAAGATTAACTTCTTGTTAATCCAACCGCTGTGTCAGATTTCAAAAAGGCTTTACGGCAAAAGCATACCATGCGAATATGTGAGGACAGCGCCCAGCACACAAATCATTACAAACAGTTACCAGCCAAGTAGAGGAGTTACAAAAGTCAGAAATAGCGATAAAATTAATCACTTACCTTTGATGATCTTCATATGGTTGCACTCACAAGACTCCCAGCTACACAATAAATGTTTGTTTTGTTCGATAAAGTCCCTTTTTATATCCAAAAACCTCCGTTTTGTTGCCGCGTTTTATTCAGTAATCCACAGGCTCAAAGGCAGTCACAACAAGCAGACGAAACATCCAAAAAGTATCCATAAAGTTTGTAGAAACATGTCAAACGATGTTCATAATCAATCCTCAGGTTGTTTTCAGTCATAATAATCAATAATATTTCAACCGGACAATAGCTTCGTCAATTTAAAATAAAAACAAGAAAGGCGCACTCCAGGTCGCGCGCACCAAACAGGTCTGGGGACTTTCCACTATCCACTCACTCAGAGTGGTCTTACTCCCTCATTTTTCAGAATAATTTCAATAATAACAATTTCTAAAGACTGCTGACATCTAGTGGAAGCCATAGGAAGTGTAATCTGAGTCCTAAATCATTGGATACTGTATAGGCAGTCAATGGAAAACTACAAACATAAAATAATCCCACTTCCTGGATGGATTTTTCTCAGGTTTTCGCCTGCCATATCAGTTATGTTATACTCACAGACATTATTTTAAATATCGTGCACCAGCTGTTGTTTACAAATATACATAGACACTCACCCCTTGTCTTACCAGAGGCTGCTGTTTTATCCTGCCGATACATTGTAAAACCCACCAGCTGTATGTTATTCATGGCGTCGTTCAGACATGACATGGTGAAACATAACATATTACAGTTTTTAATGTCCAGTTGGTAGTTTAATCTTGCTTGTAGGTCATCTATTTCATTTTCCAATGATTTCACAATGGCCAATAGAACAGTTGGCAGTGGGGGTTTACTCGCTCGCCTACAAATTAACAGAAGTCAGACCGACCTCCACCCCCTTTTTCTCCATCTTCTCTTCACTCAAATTACGGGGATTTGGGCCTGTTCCCGGGAAAGCAGTATATCCTTCACGTCAGACTTGTCAGACTCATTAAAGGAAAAAGCTTCTACCAGTTCGTGGTGAGTAATCGCTGTTCTGATGTCCAGAAGTTATTTTCGGTCATAAGAGGTGGTAGCAGCATCACTATAAACAAAATAATAAAAAAAAAATAGGTTACAAACAAGGCAAAAAAATAAAAAAATAACACAGTTGGTTAGGAGCACGTAAAACGTCAGCCGTCCTCTTCGGCGCCATTCTACACATCTTTCCCATCCTCATCTTCCTCATCATCCTCATCATCTTCCTTAACATTATCTTCCTCATCATCATCTCCATTTCCATCATCACTGTCATCACTATAATCACCATTGTGATCATTCGGTATGAATGGCTGCATTACCCCACATTAATGTCCCCTCTACTATAGAAACATTGGGCTTATTGTTGGAGGTGTGGGTCAGTGGTGTGTCTCCCTGTGTGGGGTTGATTGGAAGGGTGGTGGAGAGCAGGGAGTGTTAGGGTCTCCCTGTAAGGGGTAGAGGGGATACTCTTAGGGTCTCCCTGTAAGGGGTGGAGGGGATACTGTTAGGGTCTCCCTGTAAGGGGTGGAGGGAATGCTGTTAGGGTCTCCCTGTAAGGGGTAGAGGGGATACTGTTAGGGTTAGGGTCTCCCTGTGAGGGGTGGAGGGGATACTCTTAGGGTTAGGGGCTCCCTTTGAGGGGTGGAGGGGATACTGTTAGGGTTAGGGTCTCCCTGTAAGGGGTGGAGGGGATACTCTTAGGGTTAGGGGCTCCCTGTGAGGGGTGGAGGCGATACTGTTAGTGGCTCCCTGTGAGGGGTGGAGGGGATACTCTTAGGGTTAGGGGCTCCCTGTGAGGGGTGGAGGCGATACTGTTAGGGGCTCCCTGTGAGGGGTGGAGGGGATGCTGTTAGGGTCTCCCTGGCAGGGGTGGAGGGGATGCTGTTAGGGTCTCCCTGTAAGGGGTAGAGGGGATACTGTTAGGGTCTCCCTGTAAGGGGTAGAGGGGATACTGTTAGGGTCTCCCTGTAAGGGGTGGAGGGGATACTGTTAGGGTCTCCCTGTAAGGGGTGGAGGGGATATTGTTCAGGTTAGAGGCTGTTTGTCGGGGGTGCAGGTGATATTGTTCGGGTTAGAGTCTCTCTGTAAGGGGTGGAGGGGATACTGTTCAGGTTCGAGTCTCCAGGTGAGGGATGGAGGGGATACTGTTAGGTGCTCTTTGTGAGGGGTGGAGGGGATACTGATAGGGTTAGTGTCTCCCTGTGATGGGTAGAGGGGAGACTGTTAGGGTTAGGGTATTCCTTTGCAGCATGGGGGAGAGGATATTTTTGTATTTTATTAGTAATCCCCATTAGCTGTTGCAAAAGCAGAAGCTACTCTTCCTGGGGTCCACACAAAACATGAAACATGACATAATATAGAATATTAATATACAAGAACAGCTCAGGACCGAGCTACATAAAAAAAATGTAAAAGTCACACGTAGCCTACATATCAATACATACACACAAAATATCTAGGTCAAATAGGGGAGGCGTTGTGCCGTGAGGTGTTGCTTTATCTGTTTTTTTAAAAACCAGGTTTGCTTTATTTGAGCAATATGAGATGGAACGGAGTTCCATGCAATAACGGGTCTATATAATACTGTACGCTTTCTTGAATTTGTTCTGTATTTGGGGACTGTAAAAAGACCCCTGGTGGCATGTCTGGTGGGGTGTGTGTGTCAGAGCTGTGTGTAAGTTGACTATGCAAACAATTTGGGATTTTCAACACATTCATGTTTCTTATAAATAGAAGTGATGCAGTCAGTCTCTCCTCAACTCTTAGCCAAGAGAGACTGGCATGCATAGTATTTATATCAGCTCTCTGATTACAATGAAGAGCAAGACGTGCTGTTCTATTCTGGGCCAGCTGCAGCTTAACTATGTCTTTCCTTGTAGCTGTAACGTCCGTTGTAAGGAAGAGACCAAGGTGCAGCGTAGTATGTGTACATTCTTCTTTCATTTAAGAATGAGCAAACTAACAAAACAACAAAACGAACGAAACGTGAAGATAATACGGATAGTGCAGACAGGCAACTAAACATAGAATAAGAACCCACAAACACAAAAGGGAAAATGGCAACCTAAATATGATCCCCAATCAGAGACAACGATAAACAGCTGCCTCTGATTGGGAACCAATTCAGGCCACCATAGACATTCACATACCTAAACATATCAAACCCCTAGACATACAAAACCCCTAAACAATACAAAAACTAACATACCCACCCTTGCCACACCCTGACCTAACCAAAATAATAAAGAAAACAGAGATAACTAAGGTCAGCCCCCCCCCCCCCCCCCCAAAGGTGCGGACTCCCGACTGCAAACCTGAACTTATAGGGGAGGGTCCGGGTGGGCATCTACCCTCAGTGGCGGCTCTGGTTCTGGACGCAGCCCCCCCTCTTTACACTGATCCCTCCACCTTTGTAGATCCGGACTGTGGATCACCGCCAGAGGCTCTGGACTGCGGATCATTGCCGGAGGCCCCGGACCGGTGACCTTCGCTGGAGACCCCGGACTGGGGACCGTCGCTGGAGACCCCGGACTGGGGACCATCGCTGGAGGCCCCGGACTGGGGACCGTCGCTGGAGTCCCCGGACTGTGGCCCGTCGTTGGAGGTTCCGGACTGTGGCCCGTCGTTGGAGGTTCCAGACTGTGGCCCGTCATTGGAGGTTCCGTACTGTGAAACGTCGCCGGAAGCTCTGGACTGGGTATTGTCGCCAGAAGCTCTGGCCTGGGTACTGTCGCCGGAAGCTCTGGACTGCCGAGTCGCACTGGATACCTGGTGCGTAGTGCTGGTACTGGTGGTACCGGGATGGAGACACGCAACTCAGTGTGAGTGCGAGGAGCAGGCACAGGACGTACTGGACTCTGGAGGCGCACTGGAGGCCTGGTGCGTGGTGCTGGCACTGGTGGTACCGGGCTGGTGACACGCACCTCAGGGCGAGTGCGGGGAGCAGGCACAGGACGTACTGGACTCTGGAGGCGCGCTGGAGGCCTGGTGTGTGGTGCCGGTACTGGTGGTACCGGGCTGGAGACACGCACCTCAGGGCGAGTGCGGGGAGGAGGCACAGGACTTACTGGACTCTGCAAGCCCACTGGAGACCTGGTGCGTGATGCCGGCATTGGTGGTACTGGGCTGGGGACACACACCTCAGGGTGAGTGCGGGGAGGAGGCACAGGATACACTGGGCCGTGGAGACGCATTGGAGATCTGGAACGTAGAGCTGGCTCAATGCGTCCTGGCTGGATGCCCATTCTAGCCCGGCAAATGTGAGGAGCTGGAATAGAGAGCACCGGGCTATGAATGCGAACTGGAGACACCGTGTGCATCTCTGCATAACATGGTGCCTGACCAGTTACACACTCCCCACGGTAAGCAAGAGGAGTTGGCTCAGGTCTCCAACCTGACTCAGCCAATCGCCTCGTGTGCCCCCCCCCAAAAAAAAAAATTACTTGGGGCTGCCTCTCGGGCTTCCGTGCTAGCCGTGTCCCCTCGGATCATCGCCGTTCCTCCTGCGCTATCTCCACCTGCTTCCATGGCAGGGTCTTGTCCCCTGCCATTACCTCCTCCCAGGTCCAAGATGTCCTCCACTCATCTTTCTCCCAGGCTCAGGATGTCCACTCCTCTTGAGCACGCTGCTTGGTCTTTTTCTGGTGTGTTCTTCTGTCACGTCCGTTGTAAGGAGAAGACCAAGGTGCAGCGTGGTATGCGTACATTCTTCTTTTATTTAAGAATGAACACTGAGCAAACTAACAAAACGAACAAAACATGAAGCTAATACGTATAGTGCAGACAGGCAACTAAACATAAAATAAGGACACAAACACAAAAGGGAAAATGGCAATCTAAATATGATCCCCAATCAGAGACAACGATAAACAGCTGCCTCTGATTGGGAACCAAATCAGGCCACCATAGACATACACATACCTAGACCTATCAAACCTCTAGACATACAAAACCCTTAGACAATACAAAAACAAACATACCCACCCTCGTCACACCCTAACCAAAATAATAAAGAAAACAGAGATAACTAAGGTCAGGGCGTGACAGCAGCACTGGACCGAACAGCTGGACAATATTCAAGATTAGACAAAACTAGAGCATGCAGAACTAGCTTTTTGGAGTGTGGTGTCAAAAATCAGATAATCTCTTTATTACGGATAGACTTCTTCTCATATTTACAACCATTGAATCTATATGTTTTGATCATAACAGTTTACAATCTAAGGAAATGCCAAGTAATTTAGTCTCCTCGGCTTGTTCAATAGCCACACCATTCATTACCAGATTCAGTTGAGGTCTAGAACTTAGGGAATTATTTGTAGCAAATACAATTCTCTTAGTTTTAGAGATGGTCAGGACCAGTTTATTGCTGGCCACCCATTCCAAAACAGACTGCAACTCTTTGTTAAGTGTTTCAGTGACTTCGTTAGCTGTGGTTGCGGATGCGTATATAGTTGAATCATTAGCATACATGGATACACATGCTTTGTTTAATGCCAGTGGCAGGTCAATGGTAAAAATCTAAAAGAGTAGAGGGCTTAGAGAGCTGCCCTGCGATACACCACACTTGACATGTTTTACACTAGAGAAGCTTCCATTAAAGAAAACCCTTTGAGTTATTTTAGATAGATACAGTAACTCCCAATCCACAATATGGCAGAGGTTGAAAAGCCATAACACATACATTTTTTCAACAACAGGTTTTGGTCAGTAATATCAAAGGTTGCACTGAAATCTAACAATACAGCTCCCACAATCTTCTTATCTTATCTTCTTATCTTATCAATTTCTTTCAACCAATCATCAGTAATTTGTGTCAGTGCAGTACATGTTGAGTGCTCTTCTCTATAAGCATGCTGAACGTCTGTTGTTAATTTGTTTACAGAGAAATAGCATTGTATTTGGTCAAGCACTTGCTGGCAGCAAGCTTATAGGTCTGCTGTTAGAACTAGTAAAGGTTACTTTTACCACTCTTAGGTAGCGGAATTACTTTGGCTTCCCTCCAGGCCTGAGGACAAAGACTTTCCTCTAGGCTCAGATTAACCCTTTGACGCGTACGATAATGTATTTGGGATCGTTGTTGAGTCATAACTGCACCGTACAATCTCAAATATGTGATTGGAACAGTAGCAACAGAACGTATGTGGCAACAAACACGTCTAAACAGCATTGTTGACTGAGCAGCCTCTAAATATTTTTTTGTACTGATGGAAAATAAAGGTCTTAAACTTTATTCCTCAATTTTAACTTTCATTTTAAAAGATAAATGCAAACTTCATGATCCAAGCATCACACGGAACACATCCACAGCCAAACTCATTCCATAAACCAGTCTAAAAAACAGGTTGCGCTGACAAATAGCTAGGCTTGTTTACAATGTACTACATCTCTGGTGAGCACAAGAGACTAATGTAATGTTGTTTAGTAAATAAATGTGTGTCAGCTAAGCCAACAGCCGCAAAACATTTGGTGATGGCAGCCATATTTGTTTATGTTTAACTTGGCGAAAACTCCCTAATCCCAAAATGCCATTCACTATAAGACTGCCAATCAACCGTAGTGCATAAGCTAAACAGGGATGAATCCATTTTAGGTGGGTTTGTGGAGGTTCATTTTATTTGTGGCGGGTTTTCAAGTCCATGGGGGGTAGAAATGGGGGAAGGTATTGTGGGAGGATATGATGTAGTAAATATTACTATGATGGGGGATTTATCAATAAATGGGGAGAAAACAGAAGAGAATTTTATATGCTTAATACAAATAAAACTCCTGGAAAGGGGGGTCTGAGCTGGCAACCCTACCAAAGTTCAAAACAACTGGGAGCTGGGAAATCTCCGACTTCCAATTTCAGTGCCTTCAAGACAACTGGGAACTCCGACTGGGAAAATTTGTTTTGAACAGTCATCCAACTTGGAATTCCAACTCATGAACTCGGGCCTCTTTCTAGAGATCCGACTTTACGACCTGAAGATTATTGACGCCATGATTTTACCTAGTGTTTTTCCGATTTCACAGTTGTCTGAAAAGCTCCTTAAGTCAGTTGAGTGAACAATCCCTTGTTATAACATCTTTGGTCTGACAGACGCTTACGTGACAACCAGAATGCATTGAATGATGTCAACAAACAAACATTGCCGGCAAATAGCTTAGCATTAGCTCATCATAATCAGTACAACATTCAAACAAGTATTTTACACACATCATATGTGTCCATTACAATCTGTGCAAGAATGGGAATGCATGATTTGTCACCAGAACTTGAAAACGTGAATAAAACAGTAAATACATTATGATCCATACATATGTAACAGTATAATTTTAGACCGTCCCCTCGCCCATACCCGGGCGCGAACCAGGGACCTTCTGCACACATCAACAGTCACCCTCGAAGCATCGTTACCCATCGCTCCACAAAAGCCACGGCCCTTGCAGAGCAAGGGGAACTACTACTTCAAGGTCTCAGAGCAAGTGACGTCACTGATTGAAACGCTATTTAGCGCCCACGCTAACTAAGCTAGCCGTTTCACATCCGTTACACTCACCCCCCTTTTGACCTTCCTCCTCTTTTTCCGCAGCAACCAGTAATCCAGGTCAACAGCATCAATGTAACAGTACAAATTTAGACCGTCCCCTCGCCCATAGCCGGGCGCGAACTAGGGACCTTCTGCACACATCAACAGTCACCCTCGAAGCATCGTTACCCATCGCTCCACAAAAGCCGCGGCCCTTGCAGAGCAAGGGGAACTACTACTTCAAGGTCTCAGAGCAAGTGACGTCACTGATTGAAACGCTATTTAGCGCCCACGCTAACTAAGCTAGCCGTTTCACATCCGTTACACATACATATGGTGTGCTACAGCAGAAACAACAACACGATATACAGAAAGTAAGCCACTTACTTTGATAGGAATGCACACATGTCCAAAGTCCAATTTGTATGGAAAACAACCATGAAGGCAATTAGGGCGCCAGTCAGAAAATGTACTGTGAGAAAACTTTTGTGAAATGGGCAACTGCTTATGTGAATTAATCAGGAGGCGGAACACACCTCAATTCAAACTGTTGTTAGAAAATAAAACGTCTTAGAAAATAATTTGAAATTGACAAGTTGAAACATAGCCTATAGATAATTAGCAGGCAGCGTGCCTTGGTTTTAGGGCAGCGCGGGTGACTGTCCTGTTGCGAAACAATCCCATTTTGGAACAGTGAGAGCATTCTGACATCAAGCACATGAAAAAACTCACACAGGGGCAACGGTTGGAGATATTTGGAACCCACACATAAAAAGGTTAAAGATATGACAGATAGGAGTTGCTATAGAGTCAGTTACCATCCTCAGTAGCTTTCCATCTAAGTTGTCAATACCAGGAGATTTGTCATTATTGATCAATAACAATCATTTTTCCATCTCTCCCACACTGACTTTACAAAATGCAAACGTGCAATTATTTTCTTTCATTGTTTTTTTTATGCATGAATACAATGGCTCACTGTTAGTTGTTGGCATTTCCTGCCTAAGTTTGCCCACTTTGCCAATGAAGTAATCATTAAAATAATTGGCAACATCAAATGGTTTTGTGATGAATAAGCCATCTGATTTGATTAAAAATGCAGTTGAATTGGTCTTTCTGCCCATAATTTTATTTAAAGAACTCCAAAGTTTTTTCCATCAGTCTTTATATAATTGATCTTAGCTTCATAATATAGTTTCTTCTTCTTTTTTTGAGTTTAATCACATAATTTCTCAATTTGCAGTAAGTCAGCCAGTCGGATGTGCAGCCAGACGTATTAGCCACTCCTTTAAGCCATTAGCCATCTCTTTCAACCATACAGTTTTTCAATTCCTCATCAATCCATGGAGCCTTAACAGTTTTAACAGTCAGTTTCTTAACAGGTGCATGTTTATCAATTATTGGAAGAAGCAATTTCATAAATTCATCAAGTGCGGTGTCTGTATGCTCCTCATTAATCACATCAGACCAACAAATATTTTTAATATCATCCACATAAGAGTCACAGCAAAATATTTTGTGTGATCTCTTATATGCTATTTTAGGCCCAGCTGTTGGAACTTTGGCTTGCTGAATATAGCCACTATATTGGGATCACTGCATCCAATGGGTACGGATACAGCTTTAGAACAAAGTTCTACGGTACTAGTAAAAATGTGATCGATACATGTGGATGATCTTGTTCCTTGTTCCTCTTGGTGTCTGGGAGAAACCAATGGGAGCTGTGAGGCGTTGACAGTGGAAGTAGTCCTCAGAGGGCCCTGTCCAACGTGTCCATGCCAAATCCCATCGGCTACGCTGCTTTCACATGCTCCATTAACATGTGTGATCATCACCACACTCCACTGTGGAGGCACCACCCAACTATGATCTGCTCTCTTTCTGGGGTCTTTCTGGGTATTGCTGAAGAAGTTATGGTATCACTGACTCACTTAATCATCCCCATTGCATAGAGCAGCAAACTCTCCACTTCTGTTAGTCTCCGTCTTCTCCACTATGAATGGTTGTGTTATGGTATGCATTGTGTTAACTTGTGAATGTCCAGTGTTATTCTGATACATTGCGCACACACACATTTCCATGTAGACGATGGTGGTAAAAGTACAGCTAAAGTTCAACAGTGTCAACAGTGGATTGGCTGGAGGTATGGAAAGATAGATGGCAAAGTACTGTACTACAAACACACACATTTCAAAGATACCCATGTAAACAGGTGGATGTTGGAAAACAATGGGTACTCGTATTTAAACCCCACAATGGATTTTGCAGGTCTGGATAGCCTTGTCATGCTTGGTAAACACTGTTTGTCCATCCAGTGGGTATCATGTTTAATATCGACCTGCAGAAGTGCACGTTCATAGCACCTAGGGGGCTTAGTAAACCAGCCTTCAGACCAGGCCAGAGGGAACCTGAGTGACTGTGAATAATTGCCTCACACCCAGGCATGTTTAGTCTGGGTGGCAGGCTGGGCTAGGCAGGGTCGTAAATATGGCTGCTTGAAGAGGTTTGGCTTAACAAGTCTGTGGCCACGTAGTGTAATGTTGCTAACAGTAATTTCCGACTGTTGGGATAATCTTGATTAGGTCAAGTTAAATAGCATAAAAAAGCTAAACATCTGAGTATTCTTTTTTGCTTGTAATATGTTATTTTTAGCAACACGTATATTACATTTGTAAGCTTTTCTTGAAGGAATTATATTATTTTGTAATGAATAATTACCTCGACACCGGTGCCCCTGAACATTGACTCAGTACCGGTACCCCCGCTATTGTTACTTACTGCTGCTCTTTAATCAGTTGTTATTCTTATATCTTACTTTTTGGGGGGTATTTTCCTAAAACTTGGTTAATGGCTTGTAAGTAAGCATTTCACTGTAAGGTGAAATGCACCTGTTGTATTCGGCGCATGTGACAAATACAAATTGATTTGATTTTGTTTGTGTGTGAATCGAGTCAAATGTATTAAGTACTTTGCAGATTTTTCTCTGTTGTTTATTTTCTTATGTTTCATTGCATCTCAGGCAAAACTGATTCTCCTTACTGAACCAACACTCTAAGAGCCCTTTCCTTGTCTTATTTTCCCATGAAATCACACAGAAAAGTTTGACTGAATTATTATTTACCTTTATTTAACAAGGCAGTTAAGAACAAATTGACGGCCGGGGCAGAACAACAGATTTGTTCCTTGTCAGCTCGGGGATTTGAACTTGCAACCTTCCAGTTACTAGTCCAACACTCTAACCACTAGGCTACCCTGCCACCCCAAATTAGTCTAACCTACAGTGGCTTGTGAAATTATTCACACCCCCTTGGCATTTTTTGTATTTTGTTGCCTTACAACCTGGAATTAAAATATATTTTTGGGGGGTTGTATCATTTGATTTAAACAACATGCCTACCACTTTGAAGATGCTAAATATTTTTTATTGTGAAACAAACAAGAAATAAGACAAAAAAAAAACGGAAAACTTGAGCATACATAACTATTCACCCCCCCCCCCCCCCCCAAAGTCAATACTTTGTAGAGCCAACTTTTGCAGCAATTACAGCTGCAGGTCTCTTGGGGTATGTCTCTATAAACTTAGCACATTTAGCCCATTCCTCAAGGCAAAACTGCTCCAACTCCTTCAAGTTGGATGGGTTCCGCTGGTGTACAGCAATCATTAAGTCATACCACAGATTCTCAATTGGATTGTGGTCTGGGCTTTGACTAGGCCATTCCAAGACATTTAAATGTTTCCCCTTAAACCACTCGAGTGTTGCTTTAGCAGTATGCTTACGGTCATTGTCCTGCTGGAAGGTGAACCTCCGTCCCAGTCTCAAGTCTCTTGAAGATTGAAACTGGTTTCCCTCAAGAATTTCCCTGTATTTAGTGCCATCCATCATTCCTTCAATTCTAACCAGTTTCCCAGTCCCTGCCGATGAAAAACATACCCACAGCATGATGCGTTTTGATGGGGGGCCCTCTCTTGGCAGGTTTGTTGTAGTGCCATATTCTTTCAATTTTTTAATAATGCATTTAATGGTGCTTTTTTAATAACCCAACCCTGATCTGTACTTCTCCACAACTTTGTCCCTGACCTGTTTGGAGAGCTCCTTGGACTTCATAGTGTCACGACTTCTGCCGAAGTCAATGCCTCTCCTTGTTCGGGCGGTGTTCGGCGGTCGACGTCGCAGGTCTTCTAGCCATCGCCAATATATTTTTCATTTCCCATTTATTTTGTCTCGTTTTTCCACACACCTGGTTCTCATTTCCCTCATTATGTGTTGTGTATTTAACCCTCTGTTTCCCTCATGTCTTGGTGTGGTATCTGTTTCATGTAAGCGCACGTATGTCTGGCTGCGCTGGGTTGTGTCAACCCGTATTGTATTTCGTGTTCGTTGTGCCGGTTTTGGTTCGCCAAATAAAAGACTCTGTGTTACTACCAACTATCTGCTCTCCTGTGCCTGACTTCCTACAGCCCTTCACACATATCTTGACACATAGTGCCACTCACTTGCCCCTTGCTTATTGGTGTTGCAGACTCTGGGGCCTTTCAGAACAGGTGTATATATACTGAGATTGCACACAGGTGGACTTTATTTAACTAATCATGTGACTTCTGAAGGAAATTGGTTGCATCAGATCTTATTTAGGTGCTTCAAAGCAAAGGGGGGTGAACACATATGCACGCACCACTTTTCCGTTTTTAATTTTTTATTTATTTTTGAAACAAGTCATTTTTTTCATTTCACTTCACCAATTTGGACTATTTTGTGTATGTCCATTACATGAAATTCAAATAAAAATCTAGTTAAATTACAGGTTGTAATTCAGCAAAATAGGAAAAACGCCAAGGGGGTGAATACTTTTGCAAGGTACTGTATAGAAACATCCCATCCAGGCCACCTCCAGATGGTAGCATGGAGGCTCGTTTAAGCTACCTGTAGCTTCTTCCCCATGACAACAGTAGGGAAGGGACAGAGGAGCGGAGCAGGTATATACTGACATGCTGTTCTCGATCGTACTGACTGTCCCACCCTGGCCATTCACACCAAGAGGTAGTGGGTTAGGGGAGGGGGCAGGGGGTAGGGGAGGGGGTAGTGGGTTAGGGGTTAGGGGTTAGTGGTGGGGGTAGTGGGTTAGGGGAGGGCGTTTAGGGGTGGTATAGTAGTGGATGTGGTTTCCAGATGAGTTTGGGGATACCCCCCTCTTTTTCTCTTTCTCTTTCTCTTTCTCTTTCTCTTTCTCTTTCTCTTTCTCTTTCTCTCTCTCTCGCCATAGCTTTTTAACGTGTGTTTACACTGTTGTAATATAAATGTTTATTTCAGGTTTTTTCATATTTCAAATTAGTTTAGATTTTTCTTTGGATGGATTCTCACAATGCCCCACCGTCCATTACGGCTAATCGTTTCACCCTTGACCTGCTGACAGTGTTCTTTGTCCTAGTTAGCCCGGTAGCACAGTGACCTTCCTGGATAGGCCTTTCCAAGGCCAGGGGAGAGAGACAAGACAGGTGTCCGCCCTGCTGATGGCCCATCTGGGAAGCTCATACTGCATGAGCAGTGATGGTACACCGTAGTGGAATGGAGGGATGCCAACCCACAGAAGACCTTTTATTAAAGGGATAGTTCACTCTCAAATAACAAAATTACACTGAACAAAAATATGAACACAACGTGCAACAATTTCAAAGATTTCACTGAGTTACAGATCATATAAGGAAATCAATAAATTGAAATCAATTCATTTGGCCCTGATCTATGGATTTCACAAGACTGGGAATACAGATACGCATCTGTTGGTCAAGGATAAAATAAAAGTTAGGAGCATGGATCAGAAAACCAGTCCGTATCTGGTGTGACAACCATTTGCATCATGCAGTGCGACACATCTCCCTCGCATAGAGTTGATCAGGCTGTTGATTGTGGCCTGTGGAATGATGTCCCACTCATCTTCAAAGGCTGTGTGAAGTTGCTGGATATTGATTGGTGGGAATTGGAACACACTGTCGTACATGTCGATCCAGAGCATCCAAAACGTTCTCAATGGGTGTCATGTCTGCTAAGTATGCAGGCCATGGAAGAACTGGGAAATTTTCAGCTTTCAGGAGTTGTGTACAGATCCTTGCGACATGGGGCTGTGCATTATCATGCATATCACATGAGGTGATAGTTGCCGATGAACGGCACGACAATGGGCCTCAGGATCTCGTCACAGTATCTTTGTGCATTCAAACTACCATAGATAAAATGCAATTGTGTTTGCTGTCCGTAGCTTCTGCCTAACCCCACCTGCACCATGAGGTACTCTGCACATTCATCTCAATTGGAAGGTAGAGAGACCCAACCCGGAACTCTGTCCTTGACAGACAAATCGATCATTATAAATAATTTATTGATTATGTTTCGTCTGTGCTCTTTTTCAGGAGTACTCACTTCACTAACAGGAGTGTTAACCGAGAGGTATGGTGTGTGAGCGGTGGGGAGGGTTGAAATTGGCGCTCACCACCTCTAAATTACACATTTGCTTCCTGTGACCCGACCCTTAGGTCCCCGAACCCACAACTGCAGTGTATTTCATGAGACTAACAGCTGTAATTCCCCAATTATCACGCTGCGCTGTCCAACTGCACCACAGGTTCTGTTACCAGGGCTCTGTTCAGGGGGGAAACAATCAGACAGAAATGCATTTTCTAGAACAGGTATGATTTTCTGTCATGAAGAATTGGGCACTCTGTCAGATCTATTCACTACATTTCTATCTGTAATGTTCGGAATGTTTCACCCCAATGAATACAACCCAGGGGACCCTGAAGCTCTACCACTCTTACAGTAGCTACAGCCGCTCCATAATGTTGTAACAGTACCCTCCATAATGATGTAACAGCAACCCTCCATAATGATGTAACAGTACCCTCCATAATGTTGTAACAGCCCCCTCCATAATGTTGTAACAGCCCCCTCCATAATGTTGTAACAGCCCCCTCCATACATAATGATGTAACAGCCCCCTCCATAATGATGTAACAGCCCCCTCCATAATGTTGTAACAGCTGCAACAGCCCCCTCCATAATGATGTAACAGCCCCCTCCATAATGATGTAACAGTTGTAACAGCCCCCTCCATAATGTTGTAACAGCCCCCCCCCCATAATGATGTAACAGTTGTAACAGCCCCCTCCATAATGATGTAACAGTTGTAACAGCCCCCACCATAATGTTGTAACAGCCCCCTCCATAATGATGTATCAGCTGTAACAGCCCCCTCCATAATGATGTAACAGTTGTAACATCCCCTCCATAATGTTGTAACATCCCCCTCCATAATGATGTAACTGTTGTAACAGCCCCCTCCATAATGTTGTAACATCCCCCTCCATAATGATGTAACAGCCCCCTCCATAATGATGTAACAGCTGTAACAGCCCCCTCCATAATGTTGTATCATCCCCCTCCATAATGTTGTAACAGCTGTAACAGCCCCCTCCATAATGTTGTAACATCCCCCTCCATAATGTTGTAACAGCCTCCTCCATAATGTTGTAACAGCCCCCCCATAATGATGTAACAGCTGTAACAGCCCCCTCCATAATGTTGTAACAGCCCCCTCCATAATGTTGTAACATCCCCCTCCATAATGTTGTAACATCCCCCTACATTATGTTGTATCAGCCCCCTCCATAATGATGTAACAGTTGTAACAGCCCCCTCCATAATGATGTAACAGCCCCCTCCATAATGTTGTAACATCCCCCTCCATAATGATGTAACATCCCCCTCCATAATGATGTAACATCCCCCTCCATAATGTTGTAACATCCCCCTCCATAATGTTGTAACATCCCCCTACATTATGTTGTATCAGCCCCCTCCATAATGATGTAACAGTTGTAACAGCCCCCTCCATAATGATGTAACAGCCCCCTCCATAATGTTGTAACATCCCCCTCCATAATGATGTAACAGCCCCCTCCATAATGTTGTAACATCCCCCTCCATAATGATGTAACAGCCCCCTCCATAATGTTGTAACATCCCCCTCCATAATGTTGTAACAGCCCCGTTCATAATAATCTCTGACTGTGTTCACCCTGTCAGGAAAGACGGGTCATTCTCTTCGGCTGTGCTCTCATGAAGCAGTCATGCTATTGTCATCACAAAAATAGATTATAGACAATTAATGAAGAAATACTGCTATATACTAGTCTAATATACTATTTTCTTTAATTGTATTTCTATGATCTTAATGAACCTGCACATGATATAGTGATAGGTGATCATGGATCCCCTATGAATTAAACCACACCCAAGACTAGAGCTTTCCTCTCTAGATACTAGGGCCGGGACAATGCCAGTATGAAATCAAATCTATTTTTTTTGGTTGCATTAGTATCGTGGCAAGGAAACAAAAGACGATGCAGATTAAACTTCTTTAGGAAAAACTGCTCTAATGTTGGAAACAAATATCATTATGTTGTCATCCAGTCACATGTATTTATTTTCCAAGCTATAGCACACAATATTTTACATACAGCAGGTCTTTATGGGACCCAAGAGTTGTGCTTTGTGTTTTCTCTTTTTGCTATGGATGAAATAGTGTGATACTGGTATTGTCCCAGCCCTATTAGATACCAACCGGAGCTTAGACCTTTCAGCAGCATCTCCCTTACCATGGCTCCCTATTTTGGACTATGTATTGTTTATGATGAGCAGTGTCTCTGGCATTGAAGTCTTTAGTTGAGGGGTTATTTTGGACCCAGCTCTGGTAGACCTGTGGCTGACATCCCAAAGGTTTAGACCACACCTAACTAAACCAAAGCAGTGGGCAAATCAAATCAAGACTAGATATTTGTGAAATAAATGTTAAATGTACACCCTTAGAAAAATGGGCTACCTAGTATCAAAACCTGGTTGTTCTCCAAACACACTGCTGCCTAGCACAAGACAACATTGGATTTATTTATTTATTTAACTAGGCAAGTCATTTGAGAACAAATTCTTATTTACGATGACAGCCTACCGGGGAACAGTGGGTTAACTGCCTTGTTCAGGGGAAGAATGACAGATTTTTTTTTACCTTGTCAGCACATGATTTGATCCAGCAACCTTTCAATTACTGGCCCAGTGCTCTAACCACACAGCTACCTGCCTCCCCAATAATTGGGGCACACATCTTCACCTTTGTCCAACATCCTCTCCTGTCTGGACACTAACTATGGTTTATGGTTTGAGTGTGTTCTGGGGATAGTTGGCATTGGCCTCATAAGTACAACATGGGGTTGGGTTCACAATAGGTACAGCCTTTTAGCTGGTGAAGATCAAAAGAGATAGAAAGAAAATCAGCAGTAATCTGTAATAATATGACCAGTTAATACTGACTGAATGCCTGATTAATTCTCATCCAGTACATATTGAAATTAGATCATTAGCATTATTGGTGAGCTTTGAAGAACCACTTTTATTTTCAAGTTTGTATATACCAGATTACCTATACACCAGATGAATCCATGAACCCTGTTACCTTCAGCATCCGCCCAACCCTCAACACATGGCCCATCAGATCACCCTCTCTTTCTTTAAGTGCTCCTAGGTCTGTGATATTACCCTGCCTTCAGTCTAATTTACCAGACTTTCCCCAGCCAGGACATTCCTCCAAGTCCTCTCAACCTCCAAACCCACTTAAACACTTCCCCAAAGATGGCAGAGCTTTCAACAGAGGACATGTCCTTGGCTCTGAGTGTGCCCTGACTGTAAGAGGAGTAAAATACACTGGCACTTGATGGAAAGCCCATTTGAAACTGCCAGCCCGGTACATATGGCAACTCCCATTTTGAAGATGCACTCTTTTAACACTTGGGGTGGAGAGGTGTCAAAGAAAAGTTACCTTCAGAGTGTAGGCGACATGTTCTAAATAGGTCCCAAGGGCACACTCAGGAGTGATTAAGTCCAAACTGGAACTACCAAGACGGTTCGGGCCCCTATGGGAGTAAACCCAGGGGGTAAGAGTGTGGTCCACAGAATACAGGTTCTCTAGAGGGTGGAAGGAGTAGCTGTAACCCAATCATCATTGAATGTTTTATCAGCCACACAGCAAGTCACAATTGTTTGGGAAAGCATAGCTAAGTTTGCAACTGTTAACTACACTCTTAGAAAAAGGGATCCAAAAGGGGTTTTCAGCTGTCCCCATAGGAGAACCCAAGGATAACCCTATTGGTTCCTTTTTGGTTACAGTTAAAACTCTTTTGGGTTCCATGTAGAAACCTCTGTGGAAAGGGTTTTACATGAAAGCCAAAAGGGTTTTTACCTGGAACAAAAAGGGTTCTACCTGGAACAAAAAGGGTTCTACCTGCAACCAAAAATAGTTATTCAAAGGGTTCTCCTTTGGGAACACCCGAAGAACCCTTTTAGGATCTAGACAGAAGCTTTTTTTTGTAAGAGTGTAGCCTATGGTCAGTACCATTGTCTTGGTTTGGTTTCTTCCCCATTTCATCTTATAATCTTTAAGTCACTCACTTTGAGATAGCTAGGTCAAATCTAAAAAATACATCCATAGCACATGTTTGATCGAACCTACATTCAGTCAACTAAGATATTGTAGAGGTTACTTAGATCTGAGTTCTGACCAGCCATCACCATGGTTAAGTAAAATGATCTCTTTAGATTTGGAGGAACTGAACAGGGAGCCTAGAAGAAAAAACATTCCAGTTGTTCACCAGTATCTCCTAGAGACCAGTTCATGATCATCTCAATGCATGTGTGTGTTTTCAGTTGGTCAGAGATGGTGGAGGTAACATGACTTCGGGTTACCTGTCCTGCCACACTGCCAGGCTCAGGTCAACCCTCCCGTCCATAGGTTTGATTAATAGTGATGCGTTAAAATAACAATGGCACCTAACAGTCATCCTGAGAGTCCTCACATAACACAGATATCAGTAAGCAGAGGAGCGTTTGCCGGTGAAGGCTGAGATCAAGGAGGTGAGATCAGGGATCCACTGAGAGGTCAGGTTGTCCATCAGGCTGCAGACAGGGGTGAAGGCCGACTATCCCCTTAATCTGTCGGTAAATAGCTCCGTATCAAAAACCTCCCAAGTCCAAGGTTGGTCAGGGTATGCCTGCACTGAGAGAAGGAATTGGATAGGACAGCATTATTAACCCAGTGTGCAGGGAGAAAGAGGACCAGGGCATCCCTGACCTATCAATGCATTAGGATTCCCTGCTGTTCAATGCATCAGCTTGTCACTCTCACAGCACAATACATGTAATAGGTGTATACTTCATAAGTATGATCCAGGGGTGGATCCAGTAGAAATGAGAATGGCCGGTCTGATACCTGAGTGTGTCTGGTCTGTATGTGGACACTGACTGTTTACCCTGAGGTAAGTGTAGTAGCCCGCCCGGTGACTTAAGCATGAAACCGATACCCCAGGAGGATTGGGACCATTATTTACTCAACTGCTGTGTCCTAACCTTAGTACCTATTGGTGGCTCTCTACATGATCCAAGTTAATACTGACAAATGACTTTCTGACCAGGAAATGGGAGACACAGCAGGGAGGCCTCTGGGGGCAGAGGGGTGTGTGTAATCGTACCGTGAAGGAAAGAAAAAGTCTGCTGTCCGTGGGTGAAGAAAATATGAAGACATTTATGATCAGTTCTTAAGTTGGGCAGGTGCTCACCAGTAGGGAGAAACGACACCTCAAATGTTCTACTGCTTGAGAACATTTCTGTCCACTTTGAACACTGTGTATGATAGACATTGGTGCTGGGTTTTTTTCAACGTAAGAATATAAAATACTGTACAATGGGTAGGTGTCACGCCCTGACCTTAGAGCTTTTTATGTCTCTATTTTGGTTTAGTCAGGGTGTGATTTGGGTGGGCATTCTATGTTTTTTTTTCTATGTTTTTGTATTTCTTTGTTTTGGCCGGGTATGGTTCTCAATCAGGGACAGCTGTCTCTGATTGGGAACCATACTTAGCTAGCTTTTTCCCATATGGTTTTTGTGGGTAGTTGTTTTCTGTTTAGTGTTTTGCACCTGACAGGACGGTTTCGGGTTAGTTTATTCACTTTGTCATTTTTGTTTCAGTGTTCTGTTTAATAAAAAGTCATGAACATTTACCACGCTGCGCTTTGGTCCGATTCCTCCTCTTCAGAAGACGACACCCGTTATAGTAGGTTAATCTGTCAGTAATCGACTTCCTCAAATTTCTCAAATGGTTGGTTTTTGCTGAATCTATCAATACAAAGCTAACCCTCAGCGAGTTAAAATTCCACTGCTTCAGAAAAATAAAATCTCAGATCTGCCAAAGAGGTGTTTTGACAAATGCTTTCTCAACATTTTATTCACGTTAGAGCATAACACTATCATCATTCTCCACTTTAGTAAAACTCATACGCTAAAAGGATTTGTTTTCTAATGTTTTGAGGTAAATATCCTTAGCCAAGGGCTACTATCAATCAGTAGATTTGTCTGAGAAAAAACTATGTCTGGCATTATGGAAATAGCATATGATTTCTATTGTGGAAAATCACATATCACATTTCCACGTTTTGCACGTGACAATGTGAAACAAAGTGTTTTTGGAACACTTCCCATGTGATTATATTTCCTGTGATTGCATAAACTTTCACATGTGGATTCAGATATTCACATGATAATTCACAGGTGATGCCCTGCAAAAAAATGTGTCTTCATAATATACACACAGTGCATTTAACAAAATGTTCTCAACTTACATATCTGACACACCTGACTACATTGTGTGCTTATACAGTAATTATTATTCAACATGTCGTTGTCTGGGATTTGAACTCACAACCGCTTGATTCACTGCATTCCAATCATCCTGCTACACCACCACTGATTACACTTCTATATCTACACTTTGGACTTCAAAGTAAATTTCAGCTTTGTTAGAAAAACACTCAAGAAAAACGATTATATTCATCATAGTGATTCAGGAGTAACATTAAAACAGAACAATATGCTGCGAAAACATTAAACAACTACACTTTATGGGCAGGTATAAGCCAAGGACAATGAACATAACTGCATATTAGCGATGGCATTTTGAATGCACAGAAACACCATGGCGAGATCCTGAGGCCCATTGTGAGGCCCATTTTTTATAATGTATCTGGACTCCTGGACTCTGTCCACGCATTTCAAGGCTGCATTGGGACAATTACTTATCAATGGCCCAAGACCAGCTCAGTTAATCCCTACAATTGTAATGCTGAGTTGTCACAATGCTGCATCAAATGTACATTATCACATGGGAGTTGGGAGATACGATGTAATTCACTTTAATGTATGTCCCCCTAACTGCCCTGAATACCTCTGTTGATCCTACAGCTATTGTGAGCAGTAAACACGTGCCTATGAACCAGAGTTTCACTGTTAGTACTGAGGCTGTGTAACCTAGTAGGAAGTCCACTGTGTGCAGTTCACTATTAGCTCCAATATAAATAACATTAGTTAGTCTACTTCTGATAAGTTTCCCAGCAAAGCATTAAAAACAATCAAGCAACCCATAAAAATGCTCAAAATAGCCCAAATTAACATATGCAACATAAGAAACAAGGTTCATGAAGTCAATAACTTGCTTGTAACATATGTCTTTCATATTCAGACTATCTCTGAAGCTCACTTAGATATTACCTTTGATAATACAGTGGTAGCAATACGTGGTTATCTACCAAAAATACAGAAATGCCAACGGGGGAGGTGTTGCGGTCTATATTCAGAACCACATTCCTGTAAAGCTTAGAGAGTAGCTCATGTTAAATACGGTTGAAGTAATATGGCTAACCAAAATTCCAATGGCTGGGCTTAATATAGTGTATAAGAAGTCATACAGGAAGTTATGTAGGGATTCTTATGTTGATGATGTAAATAATATTTGCTGGTCTGTGGTGTGTAATGAGGAGCAACCAGACACTGCACTTGACACATTTATGAAATTGCTTATTCCAGTTACTAATAAGCCTGCACCCATTAAGAAAATGACTGCAAAAACAGTTAAATCCCCTTGGATTGATGAGGATTTGAAACATTTTATGATTGAGAGGGATGAGGCAAAAGGTAAGTCTGGCAGCACAACCGACTGACAAACATACTGCAGATTGAGAAATCATGTGACTAAACTGAATAAAAAGAAGAAGAAAACTGGGCACCATCATTTATTGAATCCGATGGCTCATTCATCACAAAGCCCACTGATATTGCCACATACTTTAATACTTTTTTATTGGTAAGATTAGCAAACTTAGGCATCACATGCCAGCAACAAAGGCTGACACTACACATCCAAGTATATCTGACCAAATTATGAAAGACAAGCATTGTACTTTTGAATTCTGTAAAGTGAGTGTGGAAGTGGTGAAATGTTTTGTTGTTTGTCTATCAACAATGACAAACCACCGGGGTCTGACACCATGGATAGAGAATTACTGATGATAATAGAGGGCCACTCCTATTTGCCATATCTTCAATTTAAGCCTACTAGAAAGTGTGTGCCCTCAGGCCTGGAAGCTATTTTGTTACTGCTGCTAGAAAAATGTATGTGTTATGTTATAGGCAAGTCAGTTAAGAACAAATTCCTATTTTAAGTTAAGAACAAATTCTTATTTTCAATGACAGCCTAACTGCCTGTTCAGGAGCAGAATGACAGATTTGTACCTTGTCAGCTTGGGGATTTGAACTTGCAACCTTCCGGTTACTAGCCCAACACTCTAACCACTAGGCTACCCTACCACCCCATATTGTGGACACAACATAACACAGAGGTTGTTCTTTAATGGAAGCCTCTCCAAAGTAATCCAGGTAGAATCAGGAATTCCCCAGGGCAGCAGTATAGATCTCTTACTTTTTTCAATCTTTACTAACGACATGCCACTGGTATTGAATTAAGCCAGTGTGCCTATGTATGCAGATGACTCAACACTATACACGTCAGCTACTACTGCGACTGAAATTACTGCAACACTTAGTAGAATCAGATTTAAAACACAGGTAAAAATGCAGCTTATGGAACAGCGGAGATTGTGAAGAGACACACTGTCTGTGTACTTCAGAGTTTGTGAGTTCAAATCACATATTGGTTTATAATTTAGATGAACTGCGGTAGCACATGCAATTGCATGTTTTGCAAGTTTTCTAAAAACACATGTTTTCATGTATTGTGTATTTACATGTTTTTGTGTTTTCATGTTTTCGTGTTCCACAAGCACTTTTTCACATTGTGTGAAATCATGTTATTTTTCCCATGTGAAATCATGTGGTTCAAGATGTGATAACATGAAACTACACTGTTAGTCATTGCTGTTAATTTAGCGGTACGTTTTTTTTCTTCAGTTTACGGTTCATTTCTACATCCAGCAATTTAACTTGGCATGCCTCACTTGCAATTTCATTTCAACTTATATGATACTTGTTTAGATGTGCTTATGACACAAACACTTTTTTTTAATTCTGTCATATTATAGTAAGTTGTCGACTACTGAGTTGAGGTGAAAATAGTGGAAACAACTTTTTAATGTAATGATACAGCTGAACTATATGTTACATTAAATATACAGTACAGTATATATTCAGGCAGTAGACAGATATTCAAATTTATTTTCAATACTGGAAAATGTGTAATTCACTTTCTGAATTGCCTGGAACTTAAATGGAATTAACTCAACATTGGTCAGTAGACTTGAGACACAACCACACCTAGGATTTGAACTCACAACCTTTTGGACACCAGCAACCTGAATTTCCTGCTTCACCACCAGGTCTGTGACCATGACAGAGATCGGTGACAGATTTATTTGTAAGAATACATTTCTGCACTTTTCTAAAAGTTGCCCGGAATCAAGTCAATAATTGGGCAGTTATCAGTCAACACTGACAAAAAATCAGCTATGCTCAGGGACACTTGAAGTTAAGCCTAAATTCAATCAGATCAAGCATAAACAAGTGATAGCTGGTGCAGATCCAACAGAATTTTGCCCTAAGTGTGCATAAATGCTCTAGGGATTTGAACTTGCAATATTTTAGTCTGGAGTGCACTAATGTCTCAGCAGTGCCACAAGACGGTTAGTTATTACCAAGAACATACAGTAACACACTTTCAAATATAAGAGTACAGTTATAGTATAGTGTTGTTCCCTGGTGTACAAGAAGGTCAAAGGTGCACATAAGGCACCTTCAGGGGTACAAATAGGAACTCACATGGTACTGGTCGGTAACTTTTAGGATACATGTGCGGATAGTCTAGTACAGTGGTTCCCAAACTTTTTATTGTCCCGTACCCCTTCAAGCATTCAACCTCCAGCTGCAGACCACCAGGGTCAGCGCACTCTCAAATGTTGTTTTTTGCTATCATTGTAAGCCTGCCACACACACACTATAAGATACATTTATTAAACATAAGAATGTGAATAACTCACCACAGGTTAATGAGAAGGGTGTGCTTGAAAGGATGCACATAACTCTGCAATGTTGGGTTGTATTGGAGAGAGTCTCAGTCTTAAATTAGTTTCCACACACAGTCTGTGCTTGTTCAGATAACGGTAAGTGGACTGGAGGCAGGGCATGAAAGGGATAACGAATCCAGTTGTTTGTGTCATCTGTTTCGGGAAAGTACCTGCGTAATTGTGCACCCAACTCTCAGGTGCTTCGCTATATTGTAAGCTTAAGTTCATTTGCACACAAAAAAAATCATACAATGTTGTCCTTGATAATGCAGATAGAGAGGAGCTTCAACTTCGTAATCATAGCCTCAATTTTGTCCTGCACATTGAATATAGTTGCGGAGAGTCCCTGTAATCCTAGATTCAGATCATTCAGGCGAGAAAGAACATCACTCAAATAGGCCAGTCATGTGAGAAACTCGTTATCATGCAAGCGGTCAGACAAATTATGGTCAGTAAAGAAAACTTTAAGCTCGTCTCTCAATTATTTTTTTTTTGTCAATTCTTTGCCACTTGATAACCAGCTAACTTCGATATATTGTAAAAGCGTTACACGGTCGCTGCCCATATCATTGCATCGTGCAGGAAATACACGAGAGTTCAGGAGCCTTGCTTTAAAAAAGTTAACCATTTTCACTGTAGTGCCCAAAACATCTTTCAAGCTGTCAGGCATTCCCTTGGCAGCAAGGGCCTCTCGGTGGATTCTGCAATGTACCCAAGTGGCGTCGGGAGCAACTACTTGCATGCACGTTACCACTCCACTATGTCTCCCTGTCATGGCTTTTGCGCCATCAGTACAGATACCAACACATCTTGACCAGCAAAGTCCATTTGATGTCACAAAGCTGTCCAGTACGTAAAAAATATCTTCTCATTTTGTCCTGGTTTCCAGTAGTTTGCAGAATAGGATGTCTTCCTTAATTGACCCCCCATAATCGTAACGGACATATTCCAGGAACTGTGCCAGGCCCTCCACGTCTGTTGACTCATGTAGCTGTAATGCATAGAATTCACTGGCTTGTATGCGAAGCAGTAATTGTTTCAAACATCTCCAGCCATGTCCCTGGTGATACAGTGTTGTTTGATGAAGTCATTGTCTGTATAGTTTTTTTTTGGCCTTTTCCCCCCTCATTTTCCCAGCCATATCCGAGCCAGCAGGAAGAATGAAGTCCTCCACAATAGTATGAGGCTTTCCTGTCCTAGCCACAGGGTGGCTCACCATATAAGACACGTCTAGCCCCTTCTTATTAATGGTATCTGTTGCTTTTATACACGTATTACTACTCAAAAGTCGTCTTAATTCTCGCTCAAAAAACTCCTGTGGCTTATTTTTCAAATTGGCATGTTTTGTTTCTAAATGTCTGCACAGAGTGAAGGTTTCATCAAGTTGTGAGATAGGACTTTTGCACATATAGCACACTGTGGCTCTCAATATACGTGAACCCCAAATCAATGTAGTTCTCATCATATTTGCACCTCTTCGATGGTCCAACGTCCCTGTCTGTTGTTCGGTGCTTTCCCGGGTCAGGGGGCAGTAGCTCTTCGGCTGCATCAGATTCACAACTGTCAGTGTCCATGCTAGCTGGGCTAGCAACAAATGTAGAATTACTGATGCTAGCATTGGTTGTGCTCGTGTAAGCAGAACAACTTGTGTCATCGACAGGTGTAGGTGTAGTACTGCTGGTAGTAGCAGTACTACCAGTAGAGCTTGTATGTGTCTCTATCGACACAGACCTTACTTTTTTTTAACCATTTATCAATTTTCAAGCAAACAGAATGAGCAGCAGCTACGTTTGACTACATAGGGACTGTTAGTGGAATTCCCGTGAGAGAGTAACGGTTAATGTGATTGGATGTTAATTATTTGACCAGGCCATTTGTGTTGTTTTTTCAGTGAACACTAGATGGTTTCATTTTATTTTTGGCAGTTAAAAAAGGCTACTCAGCGTGAAAAAAACTCACCCAAATGTATAGCCCCGTTGGAAAATATAAATGAACTGTTTGAAAATGTGAATACATTTTTTTATAAATATATATATTTTTTTAATCTGTAACCAGTTTGGGAATACCTGCTCTAGTGGAAAGCCTTCCCAGAAGAGTGGAGGCTGTTTTGGCAGCAAAGAGGGACCATTTCCATATTAATGCCTATGCTTTCTGGAATGAGATGTTACACCAGCACATGTCCACATACTTTTGGTCATGTCGGCAGGTCCAATATCTTGCTGATGTACACGAAACAACTTAAGACTTCTTTGGCAACCAAAAGTCTCCTTCTTGCTGTCTTACTTGTTGCACAGTGATGATGATGATGGTATATTATTAGACATTCATAGGACAGCTTTTACATTGTTGGCCTCTGCTCCTCGTAGTAGTCCTTATAGTTTCTGACAGTGACAACACAATGGCAGCTTCCTGTGTAATCCTAGCCCAGATTGAAACGACCCCATGGCGATTGCTTGTTGATCTGTCTTCGCAAAGGTCAGTTAGAGTTGTGAATTTATGGGACAACAGTTTGAAGGTGACTGGCACAGGGAGATATGCTGCTGTCGGAGGCCCAAGTTGTTCAGCTGCCCATCGTATAACACCTAACAACCTGATTTAAGGAGCTTGTCAATTCAAACCAGAGTCCAAAACAGTCTTCCTCTCAAGTATCCATTATGTGAAAATTAAGAAAACTAGTGTTCTTTGGGTTAGTAGTGTGCTTGCACTCTTAGAGAAACACAGAAATAGGGCAGCATCAGGATTGTTCTTTCTCAGTCCCATTGGTTTGGTGGTGCATTTTCCAGTGGCAGTAGTATATGATACTTATTTCTGCCGGGTCGTGAACTTATCCTACAACACCTCTTTGACAGTGATCATTTGTTTCTGGTGTATCTGGACATTGGCCTTGACCTATGCCTAGACTTCTCTTCCTGGTTCCTGGGTTTTTAGTGTTGGGTTTCTGTGTTTGGCTCCTGTAATGAAGGTGTGATGTCACAATGGATGCTGGGATGGTGGATGAGTACCAGCTGTTTAGAGGGTTAGACTGTGTCCCAAATGGCACCCTATTCCTCGACAGGGCACTGGTCAAAAGTAGTGCACTGTATAGGGAATAGGGTGCCAATTTGGGACACATTCTTTTTTAGAGGTTTAGAGGATGGTCAGAGGGAAGTTTCTCAGCTCCCTGCTCCCTCCACATCCAGCTAGCACTGACAGACTCTTTCATAGGCCCGCCAGACTGAGGTCTGGATTCAGGTTGGGGTCCTGCAGTCCTCTGGGCTGCACTGAAAGTGGTCTAATTGCACACATCATCAGACATCAGAGATCAGAGAGAGAATTGTGTTTCGGGGAAGGGGGCACAATATGCATATTTGATAACCCTCAAATACTAGTACGATTATTATTTTCAACATATCAATGATAGCGTAATATGAAGATTCAGTACTGATACGAGACAATCCAGGACTGTCACCGTCATATGACAATCCAGGACTGTCACCTTCATATGACAATCCAGGACAGTCAGTCCTGAATCTCTATATCAGCGATCATCAACTAGATTCAGCCACGTGTTGTTTTTTTCTTGAGCGGACGGTCAGGGGGTTGAAACATAATCACAAATCATTTGTACACTGCAAATCCCAAACATCTATAGTATAAAAGAACACAATAATTTCAAACCTTGCTTACATTTGTATACGATCACATATTTCTCTATTATGTGTGGGAATACTTTGAAACAGATTTCCACAATTAAAATCACTTGGAGCTGATTTGCTGATCTGCTACATTTTTCTTGGGCTCAGAAAATCAGCCGCCAGTTGGGGAATCCTGCTCTATTTGGTTCAAATTAAACATTGCCATTTCTGTATCCATGACAACCAGTGAATGTATTGCATTTATCCTCCCACCCATTTCAAAGTCAGAGGCCTGTAAGGGATCTTGAGAACACTATCAGATCACTATCTGTCCTCCGCACACTTGTACATTACTCATCTCATATGTATATACTGTACTCTATACCATCTACTGCATCTTGCCATCTTTATGAAATACATGTATCACTAGCCACTTTAAACTATGCCAGTTTTATGTTTACATACCCTACATTACTCATCTCATATGTATATACTGTACTCGATACCATCTACTGCATCTTGCCTATGCCGTTCTGTACCATCACTCATTCATATATCTGTATGTACATATTCTTTATCCCTTTACACTTGTGTGTATACAGTAGCAGTTGTGGAATTGTTAGGTTAGATTACTCGTTGGTTACTACTGCATTGTCGGAACTAGAAGCACAAGCATTTCACTACACTCGCATTAACATCTGCTAACAATGTGTATGTGACAAATAAAATTTGATTTGATTTTTAGCGGAGATCAGAGTTTTCCCGCTGTCCCAGCGTACAGAGGTTAAGTTGAGGAGAACTGGGACAACAAAGGATCTTGTTCTCCTAATCGCTGGATACAAGCTGTCGCTATTCTGTTGGTTACTTCCTGTAATGGTGAGCAGGGGACAAATGTAACACACTTTCTCACTGATATGTCACATGGCCAGTCACTTTGTTGCTGCCACCCTGCGTCAATGACAAACACACTCATGCTGACTCACACACACACACACACACACACACACACACACACACACACACACACACACACACACACACACGTGTTTGATGTATTTGAGCCCATTCCATCTTTTCCACTCCAGTCATTACCATGAACCCGTTCTCCCCAGTTAAGGTGCCATCAACATCCTGTGACATACACACGAACACACACACGTACACAAACATACTCTCAGTGGTTCCTGATGTAGTTAAAGACTGAGGTTGTCATATGTTTACGTCATTAGGATGGTTTCCCACACTTTGACCGCCACCATCTTCTTCCAGATGTAAGTTACACCGATCAGCCTTTCTAAGGTTTACAAACAAGGTTGTGACAGTTGCGTTGTAGTTGATGTGCCTCTGTTGTGAATGTTTGAAAGAGTAAACTAATTAAGATGGTTGCAATAATATTACGGGATGGCTAAACTACTGTGTAGATATACACTGAACAAAAATATAAATGCAACATACAATCATTTCAAAGATTTTACTAAATGACAGTTCATATAAAGAAATCAGTTAATTGAAATAAATTCATTAGGCCGTAATCTATGGATTTCACATGACTGGGAATTCAGATATGCATCTGTTGGCCACAGACACCTAGATAGGATCAGAAAATCAGTCAGTATCTGGTGTGACCACGATTTGCCTCATGCAGCGTGACACATCTCCTTCGCAATTGTGTTTGTTGTCCGTAGCTTATGCCTGCCCATACCATAACCCCACAGCCACCATGGGGCATTCTGTTTACAATGTTGACATCAGAAAACCACTCGCCCACACAACGCCATGCATATGCCTGCCATCTGCCCGGTACAGTTGAAACCGGGATTAATCCATGAAGAGCACACTTCTCCAGCGATGTGTCTATCGAAGGTAAGCATTTTCCCACTGAAGTTGGTTACGACGCCGAACTGCAGTCAGGTCAAGACCCTGGTGAGGACGACGGCCACGCAGATGAGCTTCCCTGAGAAGGTTTCTGACAGTTTGTGCAGAAAAACTTGCAATCCCACAGTTTCATCAGCTGTCCGCGTGGCTGGTCTCAGATGATCCCACTGGTGAAGAAGCTGGATGTGGAGGTCCTGGGCTGGTGTGTTTACCTGTAGTCAGCGGTTGTGAGGCCGGATGGACGTACTGTCAAATTCTTTAAAACAATGTTGGAGGTGGCTCATGGTAGAGAAAATAGCATTAAATTATCTGGCAACAGCTCGGTGGACATTCCTGCAGTCAGCATGCCAATTGAACGCTCCCTCAAAACTTGAGACATCTGTACCATTATGACAAAATTGCACATTTTAGAGTGGCCTTTTATTGTCCCCAGCACAATGGACACCTGTGTAATGATCATGCTGTTTAATCAGCTTCTTGATATGCCACACCTGCCGGATGGATGGATTATTTTGGCAAAGGAGAACTGCTCACTGGCAGGAATGTAAACAAATGTATGCACATTTTATAGAAAAAACTTTTTGTGCATATAGATTTCTGGGATCTTTTATATTTTATGTTACATTTATATTTTTGCTTAGTGTAACATGTGATCTTAGCCTTAATTTATGTGCAATCAGGCTTATTTTTTATTTTGATCATAATACAGTAACCATTCAATCAGTACTATTGATCTTTTTCATAAAATACTCTTTCAAGAAAAAAAAGAAAAAAGTAAAATGTCTCTACCCCTAGCAAACAGACAGTAGGATATTGTTATGTTAGTTAGGTAAGTATAATAGTAGCTGGGCCCTGTTCTAGGTGCTGATAAGATTTATGGTTGTTTTAGTGGCAGCAGGCCTGTTCCAGCTGCCTCGGAGTCACGGGAATCAAGGCCAGACCAGAGCTCTCCTCAGCCCTGAACAATGTGGCTCTGAGAGCCAGGGAGAGAAGCACCACCATGGGGGAGCAGAGCGCTGGGGGTGAGCCTGGCTGGGTGGTGGTAGGGGGCTGGGGTGGTCTAAGGATCTGCAGACTACATCAGGTCCAGGGGTCCCGGGTTCCAGCTCACTGCACAATAGGGCTCATTGATGTGAGCCATGCCGTGCCCTCCTCCTCGTACAGGTGCGGACCTTGACATTTGTGGAAATGTTTTTCAGAAATGCTTAATCTAAATGTATCTGAAGTAATCAAGGCCATAGCCTTATTCCAAGAAACTAAAATACCCTCCAAGGACATTAGATTTATTTCCATTTTGAACTGTCCAAATTGTTTAAGCCTATTAAGAATAAATGGCCTACAGAGTTGTCCTCACAGCTCTTGTAAGTGAAAGGTGAGTGTCTCTGGAGCTCTGTAACTGCCCTCCTCACCACCTTTAGTTAACATCACCTGTCCATGGTTGTGCCTCCATCTCCGACCAACCGACATCCATGGAATAATTCATTCATCACCAGAAACGATCTGTCATTAACAGCTGTCCTCAGCACTGTCAATGGGCAAAAATATCATGTTGCTTTCTTCCTCTGACCTCCCTTTACACACAGAGTAATAACCTGAATACCCCTTTTCACTTCCACATTCTGCCTCAATGTAGCCTTGATATATTGTGGCCTTTTGTTTGAGTGTTTCCTTGTTAGGGGTAAATGCTGTATGTGCAAGTGTTGTCAAAGTCATTAGCACTGAGTTGCTTACAGTCTCTGTATAAAGCTTGCATGCTAGTATATTTCTAGTATAGCAGATTGGTCTAAATAATTAATGGTTTCCATCTAGACAACAGCTGAAGTGGGATTTTTACATTATCTTCAGATCAGGTTGTGCAGGTTGAACAGTGAAAATGGGCCTACACTCTACACAGTGTGTGTTTCTGTGAGGTGGAGGTGTCACAATGTATAACGTGTTATTGTTTGAACACCAGACTGCCTTTCTCCCTCCAAAGCTAGCCGGGCTGTAGTACAGGAATGGTGTTTACTGTCCCAAGCCAACTGGACCCAGTAACACTGCTGGTGCCCGGCCTCACAAACTCTCGCCACACACACACACACACACACGCACGCACTCACGCACGCAGGCAGGCACGCACGCACGCACCCCCCCCCTCCCCCCCCCCCCCGCACGCCCCCATATCTTTGGCCTCGCTCCCCATTGGCTGCTCGTGTCGTCACGGAGACAACAGCTGTGTTCAGGATGAAGAAGCTTCTTTTGGGGTGCCAGCCAGTCTGCTGGCCTGCAACTGGAGAGTCCCAGAGTCCCTCATGGCCTTCAAAATACACACACACGGACGGATAGATGGACACATGAAGAGCCAGCACACACACACACACGGACGGATAGATGGATACATGAAGAGCCAACACACACACACACACGGACGGATAGATGGATGCATGAAGAGCCAGCACACACACACACACGGACGGATAGATGGATACATGAAGAGCCAGCACACACACACACACGGATGGATAGATGGATACATGAAGGGCCAGCACACACACACACACACGGACGGATAGATGGACACATGAAGAGCCAGCACACACACACACACGGACGGATAGATGGATACATGAAGAGCCAGCACACACACACACACGGATGGATAGATGGATACATGAAGGGCCAGCACACACACACACACACGGACGGATAGACGGATGCATGAAGAGCCAGCACACACACACACACACGGACGGATAGATGGATACATGAAGAGCCAGCACACACACACACACGGATGGATAGATGGATACATGAAGGGCCAGCACACACACACACACACACACACACGGACGGATAGATGGATACATGAAGAGCCAGCACACACACACACACGGACGGATAGATGGATACATGAAGAGCCAGCACACACACACACGGACGGATAGATGGATACAGAGGCTGTTAGGAGATTCTCTCCAATTCACCCTTGACTTAATACAAGCAATAAACTTGTAGATTTGCCTTTTACATTGCCCTTGAGTGGAATCTTTTTCCTGATAAAGGAATGAGATTGAGGTAGAGAAGACGATGTTGAATTTGAATTAACATACCGTCATTAATCTGCATACAAACCATATTATACCTTCCCCCACTGTTGTCATGCCCTATTGACCAGGAACAAAAACAGTTTGTCTTATAGATAGCACAAATTGGATATTCATCCTGCCTGAGATTGCTGATTCACCGACATGTGTATACACACTGAGGGTTTGTGTGTGTGTGTATGTGGTGTGTGTGTTGTGGTGGATAGTGGAGGCATTTCCAACTGTGGCAGACTGTTCTCCTGTCAGGACCCCACTAATCTGCACCTGCTGCTTACACACACACACACACACACACACACACACACACACACACACACACACACACACACACACACACACACACACACACACACACACACACACACACACTCAGCAGCCGACATGTAGATCTGAGCGGCTTCTTAAGAGCCGGAGCCGCTGCGACTGAACGCCACACTGACCGCATGACTCCCAAAGGCTCACCCACAGAGTGGCCTTGAGCCCCTGTAGCATGCTCCTGTCCTGTAGCACGCTCCTGTCCTGTAGCACGCTTCTGTTCTGTAGCACGCTCCTGTCCTGAAGCACGCTCCTGTTCTGTAGCACGCTCCTGTTCTGTAGCACGCTCCTGTCCTGTAGCACGCTCCAGTTCTGTAGCACGCTCCTGTCCTGTAGCACGCTCCTGTCCTGTAGCACGCTCTTGTCCTGTAGCACCCTCTTGTCCTGTAGCACGCTCCTGTTCTGTAGCACGCTCCTCTCCTGTAGCACGCTCCTGTTCTGTAGCACGCTCCTGTCCTGTAGCACGCTCCTGTCCTGTAGCACGCTCCTGTCCTGTAGCACGCTTCTGTTCTGTAGCACTCTCCTGTCCTGAAGCACGCTCCTGTTCTGAAGCACGCTCCTGTTCTGTAGCACGCTCCTGTCCTGTAGCACGCTCCAGTTCTGTAGCACGCTCCTGTCCTGTAGCACGCTCCTGTCCTGTAGCACGCTCTTGTCCTGTAGCACGCTCTTGTCCTGTAGCACGCTCCTGTTCTGTAGCACGCTCCTCTCCTGTAGCACGCTCCTCTCCTGTAGCACGCTCCTGTTCTGTAGCACGCTCCTGTCCTGTAGCACGCTCCTGTCCTGTAGCACGCTCCTGTCCTGTAGCACGCTCCTGTTCTGTAGCACGCTCCTGTCCTGTAGCACGCTCCTGTCCTGTAGCACGCTCCTGTCCTGTAGCACGCTCCTGTTCTGTAGCACGTTCCTGTCCTGTAGCACGCTCCTGTCCTGTAGCACGCTCCTGTTCTGTAGCACGCTCCTGTCCTGTAGCACGCTCCTGTCCTGTAGTCCTGTAGCACGCTCCTATCCTGTAGCACACTCCTGTTCTGTAGCACGCTCCTGTTCTGTAGCACGCTCCTGTCCTGTAGCACGCTCCTGTCCTGTAGTCCTGTAGCACGCTCCTATCCTGTAGCACACTCCTGTTCTGTAGCACGCTCCTATTCTGTAGCACTTTCCTGTTCTGTAGTACGTTCCTGTTCTGTAGCACGCTCCTGTTCTGTAGCACGCTCCTGTCCTGTAGCACGCTCCAGTTCTGTAGCACGCTCCTGTTCTGTAGCACGCTCCTGTCCTGTAGCACGCTCCTGTCCTGTAGCACGCTCCTGTTCTGTAGCACGCTCCTGTCCTGTAGCACGATCCTGTCCTGTAGTCCTGTAGCACGCTCCTATCCTGTAGCACACTCCTGTTCTGTAGCACACTCCTGTCCTGTAGCACGCTCCTGTCCTGTAGCACGCTCCTGTTCTGTAGCACGGTCCTGTTCTGTAGCACGCTTCTGTCCTGTAGCACGCTCCTGTTCTGTAGCACGCTCCTGTCCTGTAGCACGCTCCTGTTCTGTAGCACACTCCTGTTCTGTAGCACGTTCCTGTTCTGTAGCACGCTCCTGTCCTGTAGCACGCTCCTGTCCTGTAGTCCTGTAGCACGCTCCTATCCTGTAGCACACTCCTCTTCTGTAGCACGCTCCTGTCCTGTAGCACGCTCCTGTTCTGTAGCACGCTCCTGTTCTGTAGCACTTTCCTGTTCTGTAGCACGTTCCTGTTCTGTAGCACGCTCCTGTCCTGTAGCACGCTCCTGTTCTGTAGCACGCTCCTGTCCTGTAGCACGCTCCTGTCCTGTAGCACGCTCCTGTCCTGTAGCACGCTCCTGTTCTGTAGCACGTTCCTGTCCTGTAGCACGCTCCTGTCCTGTAGCACGCTCCTGTTCTGTAGCACGCTCCTGTCCTGTAGCACGCTCCTGTCCTGTAGTCCTGTAGCACGCTCCTATCCTGTAGCACACTCCTGTTCTGTAGCACGCTCCTGTTCTGTAGCACGCTCCTGTCCTGTAGCACGCTCCTGTCCTGTAGTCCTGTAGCACGCTCCTATCCTGTAGCACACTCCTGTTCTGTAGCACGCTCCTATTCTGTAGCACTTTCCTGTTCTGTAGTACGTTCCTGTTCTGTAGCACGCTCCTGTTCTGTAGCACGCTCCTGTCCTGTAGCACGCTCCAGTTCTGTAGCACGCTCCTGTTCTGTAGCACGCTCCTGTCCTGTAGCACGCTCCTGTCCTGTAGCACGCTCCTGTTCTGTAGCACGCTCCTGTCCTGTAGCACGATCCTGTCCTGTAGTCCTGTAGCACGCTCCTATCCTGTAGCACACTCCTGTTCTGTAGCACACTCCTGTCCTGTAGCACGCTCCTGTCCTGTAGCACGCTCCTGTTCTGTAGCACGCTCCTGTCCTGTAGCACGCTCCTGTTCTGTAGCACGCTTCTGTCCTGTAGCACGCTCCTGTTCTGTAGCACGCTCCTGTCCTGTAGCACGCTCCTGTTCTGTAGCACACTCCTGTTCTGTAGCACGTTCCTGTTCTGTAGCACGCTCCTGTCCTGTAGCACGCTCCTGTCCTGTAGTCCTGTAGCACGCTCCTATCCTGTAGCACACTCCTCTTCTGTAGCACGCTCCTGTCCTGTAGCACGCTCCTGTTCTGTAGCACGCTCCTGTTCTGTAGCACTTTCCTGTTCTGTAGCACGTTCCTGTTCTGTAGCACGCTCCTGTTCTGTAGCACGCTCCTGTCCTGTAGCACGCTCCTGTTCTGTAGCACTTTCCTGCTCTGTAGCACGATCCTGTTCTGTAGCACGCTCCTGTTCTGTAGCACGCTCCTGTTCTGTAGCACGCTCCTGTTCTGTAGCACGTTCCTGTTCTGTAGCACGCTCCTGTCCTGTAGCACGCTCCTGTCCTGTTGTCCTGTAGCACGCTCCTATCCTGTAGCACACTCCTCTTCTGTAGCACGCTCCTGTCCTGTAGCACGCTCCTGTTCTGTAGCACGCTCCTGTTCTGTAGCACTTTCCTGTTCTGTAGCACGTTCCTGTTCTGTAGCACGCTCCTGTTCTGTAGCACGCTCCTGTTTTGTAGCACTTTCCTGTTCTGTAGCACGTTCCTATCCTGTAGCACGCTCCTGTTCTGTAGCACGCTCCTGTTCTGTAGCACGCTCCTGTCCTGTAGCACGCTCCTGTTCTGTAGCACTTTCCTGTTCTGTAGCACTTTCCTGTTCTGTAGCACGTTCCTGTTCTGTAGCACGCTCCTGTTCTGTAGCACGCTCCTGTTCTGTAGCGCGCTACTGTGAGTTTTAATACTTACTGGGTACGGTCAACTGACAGATGGACAGGCAGACAATTGAAATGACACCTCATTTCTCTCTGTCTCTGTGTCCTTCTATCTAATGTGTTTCTCTCTGCCTGTCTCATTCCATCTCTGTGTCCCTCTATCTAATGTTTTTCTCTCTGTCTGTCTCATTCTGTATCTGTGTCCCTCTATCTAATGTGTGCTTACTGACTCACAGACCTCTGTAGCCAAACACGAGGGGCTGTGTGTTGACTGACGGGCTGGGCAGGTGTGGCCAGTTTCCAGAAGCCCCTGCACAGCCCACCTGTTCTTTCAGCGCTCCCCTCGGCCCTCGGCCCTTGACCCCATGACCAGCTTCTCTATCCCCCTGGGTACTGCAAAGACTCTGTCGTCCCAGACAACCACTGCGACCCAGGGAGCCACGGCAAAGCACGGCTGCTATTCATAAATAAGCCCTCATCCAAACACAGCTTGGCCCTTGTCTATATCCAGCCTACCTGAATTTGGGTTGATTTGTCTACAACCTTCCATCCCCCTTTAACCTTTCCCCTCTATTCCCCAGGTCCTGGCCAGAGTGCTGTGAGTTAGAGACACTGCTACATCGCCACTAGTCATTCAGTAGCTTACTTACAGTAATGGCAGTCATCTAGAAACATGTTTTTCCCAGCATGTCAGTC